>NW_016811527.1:1386067-1392928 GCF_001698545.2 Rhinopithecus bieti | reverse complement strand
AAAAAAAAAAAAAAAAAAAAAAGCTATCCTAGCACTGCTATAATGTAATTCCTCTCATCTGTCACCCTTCCTTATAAGCTTTTTTAGGTGAGGGATGATCGCTCTTGTGAGGCCCACCACTTATTGAATGTATGACCCGCAGTCAATTATTTTATAAATGTTCTGTTTTAAAGTTTCTCTTATTTGGACAACACAGTCCTAATAAGCTTCCTCTGAATTTTTAATGTATTTGTATTTTAGAAATTATTGGATATATATAACATTAAAGATATCCAATGCAAATGTAAATTAAATATTGTAATTAAATTATAATTTTACTTAAGTCCTCCTTGCACTCAATCAGATTGTTTACTCTAATTTTTCAATTCTCTGCTTGTGACACTGGTAATACACATTTTGGCATTTCAGATAATTTTACTCATTGTGAAAATATTTTCTGCTTTTTGTTGAAATTTAGGCTGAAAAAGTGCTGATGATTTAATTACATGCTTTATTTTTTGAGTAGCTTTAAAAACCAAGTTGCTTTTAATTCAATCAATCCTAAGTCATTCCTTCATGTTAGATTTTGGGTTTTTTTTGGAAAAAAATAGTAGAATGATTATAACCAAGGAGCTTCCTGCCTTTTCATATCCTTGACGTATTGATAAGGTTTTATAAATCTTTCTGTCTTAATGATATGCTATGCAATTAGCAGCTTTCTTTAGGGGATAATTCACATACATTGGTATAGTTCATGTACAAAGTTATCTCACCACTAAAGAAAGATTGTGAAATACTTTTTATCTTCACTAGTGACTGTGTATCTCTAAGGCAACCGAGGAGAGAATGCTTCAGTTCTAGTTAGAATTATCTTAGTGCATTTTTCCTTTGAAGGCATTAGCTTTTTAGTAGCAGAAGAAATACATTTACGAAAATAGCTATAAGCTCCTCTGATAGATTATAAGTGCTTCATGTACAATGGCAATGCCTTTCCTTTGTTTACTTATTTAAAATTTGAATGTCACATATTAAAAAATCCAACACAAAGTGAGAATTCACAAACATTTGATTCAATAATTGATGACTAATCAAGTTCTTATGATGCAACCAAAATAAATAACTACAGAAGAGAAAAACTGAATTATCTCCAAAGAGAATATATCAACATTAAACTAACTTCAAATGTGTGCCTGCTTCATAGTGGCCTGAAATAATTAATTTTCATAAGTTGATGATACTGCCTTTGTGTTTGTTTATATATTTATATTTTTATAACAGCAGCAAGCAAATCCACTGGTTAGCAACTGTATTTAGCTTGGTGTATGACCAGTGTGAAAAGTATGAACTTAATAAGCTTGCTACTTTACAAAATAAATTGCTACAGATTTTTCTGTGATAGATATATTTGTAATTGAAAAAAGTTTACATTTTCTATTTCATTAGCAAGAAACACAAATGTATGCATATGCTTTCTCTATGTATATAAATATATATTTTTATTTAAATATATATGTATAGATTCATTCATTTATTTGTTAATTCACTCAGGTTATCCACTCACCAGTTATAATACATGCTAAAAAATCCCTCTTGATCTTCACATTTGAATCACTTGAAAAGTTTAAAGCACTTGGATCCCAAGTCAAGAAATACTTATTTAATTGGTCTAGGAGTTATCATGGACATTAGATTTTTAAAACCTTCCAAAAGATTCTGATATGCAGACAGAATTGAAAATTTCTTTTTCATAACACTATTTCTTTAAACAAAGTTCCATATTACAGCTAGGAACAGAAACTATGTCAAATAGTTTTAGTGGTATCACCACATAGATAGACATTGAACTTATGGGTACCTCAAATTAAAATGTCATGTAAGTGCACACTTTATTCATTGGAAGATCCCAAAGTACGAGGAGCTGTCATTGTAGTCCTCATGGAACTTGGGATATAATTGAATGCAAAACATGAAAGAGGTTGTCTTAAAAAATATGTGTGCTGCCACTTATTTTATGAATCAAATACTCTGTTTTCTTGACACTGCTTGCTCTTAGTCATGCACTTAAGTGGATGTTGGTGAGATGTAAAGGTTTACTAGAGGAACACGTTCTCTACAAGCTAGCCTTCTAAAGAAAGAGTTGACCTCTTGCAGAGCCGTTTGAACACGAAAACCTACCCTAAGGACACTAATGAAGTGCTCAAGCCCATCACACTATGGAGAATGCTGAGGTGGTAGGTCAGGACTGAAAGTCCCTGGTAGCACAGGACCTAGAGTTGTAGATGCAAGTCTTTGAACCCAGCCCTAGATCACAGCCAGCACAGTAATGGTTTGCCCCAGGCCTGAGTGGTGAAGTGATGGTGACGTTCTTGAGGCCAAGATTCTAGACAACTTACAGAGGTAAAATTATGCAACTTATATTCCAGCCCCTGATCATGCCAGAAGAGAAGCTGACTGAGCCCCAAACATGCAGACTAAAAACGTCACATTCCAGGGATGAACTCTCTGTTTTGGCATCTAACTTTTAGCTAGATTTTGGTGCCTGAACATAGGCTAGGGATACAACAGTGAATAAGCTATGTGCTCAACTATCACAGTTTATAGTTTAGTAAATGTGTGTGTGTGTGTGTGTCTGTGTGTGTGTGTGTGAATTAAAAAAAAAAAAAAAAATCTTCCAGCAAAATCAGCTTTTGTTTGATTGCTTGCTTTAGACTTTTCCAGGGAGTCAGAAAACCTAGAATTAAGATATACATTTACATTCTATCTCACAGGCCATTAATAAAGGCTTTTAGGTATTCCACTTCCTCCTCTGCTAGTTAAATGTTAGCAAGATGATTAATAAAGTTTGTCTCTCCTTTACGATTAATGATTTTACCGGGCATTTTTTCCTGGAAGTGATATTGTCAGCCTAGGCTGCCTGACACAGAGTTCATTTGGCTGATCGGCCCGACTAGGGGAGCGGATCTTTCTTTGACCACAGTTCCTCTATACCTCTTTCGTTAATCTTCAAGTTCAGTGATGAATCAGGGAGGCATTCAGAACAAGAATGCATGATGGGAATATGAGAGGACAGGTTTTGTCACTGGCCCTGACTGCCAGTCTTTTCTATTCTTGAAGAGGTGACAAGCCAGATTGAAAGTGGAGCTCCTACCCAAAGTCCTGGCTCCTTGCAGAGACAGGAATTACAATAAAATGACACTAGAGCAAATTGAGGATCTTTGTGAACCCTTTCATTTTCTTCCTACTGCTTAGATACCACAAAATAAACAATTGGAACAAGTTTATTTTATCTTTAGATAACAGTTGGGAGTATTTAATAATCAATATATTTTACAAAAAAATAAATTAAGAACCTGTGACAAACTGGTGATTTTTTACTGTAGACTAAGTTCAGCCTTCTTCCCTGGACATTCATTCACTAAGTTGAATGTATATGCTTTATAATTAATATGAGGAGATAATGCTTTATTTTGCTTAAGATTATGGCCTTTATGAATGATAAAATACATTTCATTTTGATCTTGCATTAATTAGCTGGGTTATTTTTAAGCAGACAACTTTATGTCACGAACTTTAATTTTCCATTTGTAAAATCTAGGTAATTTTTTTTATAGAATACTTTGGATAGCAAATAAAATATTGCATTTGATAAACCAGGTGGTTTTTGCCAAGGCCTGACATTTAGTGAATTATCAATAATTGAAATTATGTAATATAATGTTCTATTTATTATCGTATATATGTATGCTACTGCTCTATATACTATGTGGAAGAAAAGAAATGTAAATTAATAACCAAAGGAGGTGCTTGCTAAGATGTAGCCATGTGTTTTTTTTCATTTTTCTACTGATTTGTAGCTGCAGTCTCATAAAATGAATGAATCTTAATAGGCAGAGAAAAGGGGGTGAGAGTGGGATTCGCCATTGTTTCAGAAGAAGTTATCTTTAAATTGCTCAGGAAGATGCTTTGTCATTTGTTTGAAAGTCACAAACTAAAGCTTCGTTTTCAAGAGGAAAATGTAACTGTAAAATTTGACGAGAAAGATTTGTCATATCTAGTGGAAGAGCATGTTAACAATTACTGGATGTTTTGCTCCTCTTCCAAACCATCAGCCTTGGTAAAGAAGCCCAAAAGTTTCAAAAAGGAAAGTTTCAACATGCAGTAGCTTTAAAAAATGCAAATTAAAGCCACTTAACTCCTCGTAAGGGAGTAAATGAAGAAAACGAGCACTGGCAGAGGAGTGTGTCGAGTCAAGCATCAGTTGTTACCAGGTGTGACATGTGCCTGAGTGCAGGTCACAAGTGCTAGAGAAGAGGCGGGGAATGTAGCTAGGCCAGACAAGATTGCCAGCGCTGGGAACCTTAATGGATCCGTAGGAGCATACCCACCATTTCATCATGCAAAGCTCAGTAATTGCCCTGACTTCCTAAAAGGATCCTTAAAGATAGTCAGATTGTAGTGTGGATGTGGTTTTAATCTATACATTTTAACCTTTTGTCCCTATTCGGTTGCTGGGACCACAGGACACAAGGTCAGGATGCCATATCTCTTCTACTGCCTAACACACCCCACTCTCCAAACGCCTTTTACCTGTGAATCAAACTTTCCAGATATGGGTGGGATTTCAGGAGCCCAGACAAAATGTGAGAGGTTCAAGTTTCCATGTGAGGCACTCAAATGAGAGATCTAAAAGAATGACTGGGGAAACTGCAACTCAGATAAACATAGGGAACAAAATTAAGCACGTCACAGAGTCCTCCACAACAGGGTTCATTTACTCATAAAGCTGGAGTTGTCATTACACAATCTGAGGACACCAAAGATTGAAAACTTCCCAAAAGACTTCTATTTTTTTGTTTTTAACTGGTATGAGTTTGAGACTAACTTGAGTGAACCCATTCTGACCTCCTTAAGGATACTTCTGCCTGTGTTTATCTTCCTGTGCCTTTAGTCATTTCTACTCTCAGGTTTTGCCCAGTAGGTACTACAGTGTCAATTCTCCAAATATTTATCAAGTGATTGTTATGGACAAGGCATAGAAATTGTCTTATTCACTTATCCTTGCTAGTGCTACATTATTATTTTCTTTTTTGGAACTAGAAGGGAAATAGAAGACCACAGAGTCTCACTTTTCAACTTACTTTCACATTAGTATAAGTGCTTCTTATAGGAAAATATAGGCAAGAATCCAGAAAGCCTTGAAAAGAAAATAACATTATTCTTTTATTTGTTCTGTTATTCCTTCAAAAAAGCTACTCTAAACTTAATTGTACCCTAAATACCTGAAATGTACCGTGGTAGAAACATAAAAGTTATGGAAACACTCACATTACATCTTAGTAAGCCAGAGAGTCCTAATATGAATTAAGGTCCAGAATCTGCAGATGGCTTGCCCAAGTTCTGTTGATTACACTTAATTTTATTTTCATGGCATTTCTGACTGAACTGTCTTAATAAAGTCCTTAAAGTTCACTGGGTATTTCATTTGGCCACATTTTGGAAATCTATTTATTACATAGATAATGCTTCTGGACTTCTCCCTGAAAGTTTTCCTTGGTTATTTCATATGATTATGGGCAAAATTGTTGTTGTTGTTTTCACTAAGAAGCCTGGAATCATCAAAAATGCTTAGTTTTTATCACTGAAATCAAACCTAGTCAGAAAAGATTTAGCAGTGCATGCTGGTTATACAGATACAGGACAATTGTAAATTAGTATTTGAGTAAGAAATGGTCTATATGTCATTGGGGTATTATGTCTGAATAATAGAAGTAAATGTACCTTGAAGCTAATTTGAATCCTCCCTCACCCCTGCCATCACTCCAGAGACAATCAGAAATGGCTCATAGCAAAATAAAACTGCTTTGGCGCCTAAGAATAACTAGAGAATGGGGTGACTGCTGAAGACTAATGATTTATATACACAGTAAAATTACCTACCTGGAGCGATTAAGATAGAAATGGAAAATGGAACATAGCTGTTATCATTACTTTATTCTCGTACATTTATACTTTTCAACCTGAGCATGAGTGCATAAAACCAAATCAGCTGAACAAAATGCATACTCTTTCTACCACTAAGGGTGTAGAAAATGAGCTTTTTTTTACCCAGATAATAGTTACCTATCTTACTGAAGCTCTGAACATAGAACAATTTATATCTCAACCTCTCTAACAGGGTAGGGTATAGATTGTAAATCATGTCATCAACATTTTTAGCATCTTCTATAATCTAGTCCATTTGAAATTGTGTAGATGGATTATATAATTGGTTGCTTGGATTTTCTCAAAAGTCTTTAAGCCTGGTTAAAGGCCATCTATTTATATGTTAATGAAACTAGACTGTGAATTGATAGTTGACAATGTAAGCAAGTGGCTACAGATCTCACGAATGTGCAGAAAGAATAAAAATCTTTGGAATAAAATATACACAACAGATGTAGAATTGGAATCAAGTTTTTTTTTTTTTTTCATTCTTTTTTGTAGCAAGGGTGGAGATTATAAAGCTCCCCTTTCAAGTGCATTTCAGATGGTTAGAACACCTCTGGAATCTTCAAGAATCACAACAGAGGAAGGTATATATCACAATTAATCATAAATATTGTGTCAATTAATTGATAGATTCTGAAAGGTATATAACTGCTCAGGTAGAAAAAAAAAATTTAGGAGGACCGTCATTGAATGGAAGTCACAGAAACTTAGCAAACAGGATACCTGGGAGTCTTAGACTGACTCCAAACTTCCTTTGTAACCTAATAACTCTGTGCCACAGGTTCTCTAAATGTAACTTGGAAAAGGTAAATACATGTTATCTTACTAATTTTATATAATTATTTGACAAAAATATATTGCCTATGAAATAAAAGTCTGCAAATATCTGTTACT
>NW_016811527.1:1346067-1383567 GCF_001698545.2 Rhinopithecus bieti | reverse complement strand
AAGGAAAGAAAGAAAGAGAGAAAGAAAAGAGAAAGAAAGAAAGAGAAAGAAAAGAGAAAGAAAGAGAGAAAGGGTTGGGAGAATTATTGGAAGGCAAATAAGAGAGTGATGCTTGAAAGCCAAGAAAGGAGAAAATTTCAAGACAGGTTGAGTGTTCCCAGTATAACTCAGCACTGATAAGTTGTTAGAAGTCAGGTAGATACTGAAACTGCTAGTAATAAAGTCCCCGGTAAATTTACAAGTATTCAATACAATAGCCACTTGCCTACACTGATAATTCAACTTACATCTTACTGCCACTGAGGTTTTCAAAAGGTGACTAAAGGTTTTTGAGCAAATCCAACTGACTAATTGCATTATCTTTCCACATATCTGAAATGGCTTGAGTATTCTGTGAATATGCGACCACAGGCCATATTGTAGAGAGAAAAGGAATGAAAATCAATGGGAGAAACAGAGACTAGAAGGAGATAGAGGAGCCTTTAAGAAATTCATCCAGAGAAGGAGATAAATTAATTTGTAAGTGAAGAGGTAGAGGTCCCTACTATTTCTCCTTCTCCGCTTACTCTTTCTTCTTTTGTTATTGTAGAATTCCCTAGTTTATTAGAGTCTTAAAAATCTAAAAATTCAATGGTTTCTTAATACTTCAGCTTTGACTAATAATCATTAATATTTACATATTTATAAAGCATTTTTCTCTATAATATGTCTCTGTGTTATTTTTTCATATGTAATTATTTTCAAAACCCAATAAATTACTTTTTTTTTTTTCAGAAAGAGTCTCACTCAGTTGCCCAGGCTGGAGTGCAGTGGCGCGATCTCGGCTCACTGCAAGCTCCGCCTTCCGGGTTCACCCCATTCTCCTGCCTCAGCCTCTGGAGTAGCTGGGACTACAGGCGCCCACCACCATGCCCGGCTAAATATTTTTGTATGTTTTCAGGAGAGATGGAGATTCACCGTGTTAGCCAGGATGGTCTTGTTCTCCTGATCTCGTGATCCACCCACTTCAGCCTCCCAAAGTGCTGAGATTACAGGCGTGAGCCACCGCACCCGGCCATAAATTACCATTATTATGCTCATTTTACAGGTAAGAAAACTAGGCCTTACAAAGTATTGGCTAGAGTCATATTGTTAATGCAAGACGGAACTAGAAATGAAATCCGTATCTCCATAATTCCAGACTTGTTTTTAAGCCATTGGTCTATACTAAATTTTATGGATACTTATCATCTTTGATATAATAAATTTTAACTGTTATTTTCCCTCCCCATTTTATTGAGGGCTTTATGCAATTAAAGATTCTTTAAGATTTAGTAAGTTACATATTTAACAGAGTAAAATTGTCTATTTTTTTTTTTAGAACATGTATACTCCATACAATGAGATTTTTGGTACATCTCCATCTCTTAAAATAATAACTTCTAATTAAAGAAATTAATGTTTATTATTTATATTTTGATTATGTGAGAATATTATAAAAATGCAAATAGGCAAAGCTAACAAGAAGAAAACCATGTTATATTTTGACAAAAAATAAAAAGGAACAAAGGAAAGAATGTTACTTAGACAAAACAATAAATAAAAAAACTATTCATATAACAAAATAATGTAAAGAATTTGTGATAAACATCACTTAATTGTATCAAAATATTGCAAAGGTAATAATTCATATTAATGGTGGTGGGAAGACTAACAAAATGGAAAAGAAATGCTGCCTAAAGACAGAGGTATTGCATTTGTGGAGAAATTATGACAGTGAGGCAAAAAAAAAAAAAAAAAAAAAAAAAAATCACTTACCATTTTCAAAATTTGTTCATTTCTGGGTCCTGTTGGTAGAAGATGTGGCAGGATTAGAATGAGGACAGGATTAAGTTCAGGACACTGGCAACTTCTTCATGACTTTTGGTTGATACCTTAAGTCCCCTTGCAGAATATGGTGGTTAATGCACCTAAGACCTATTATAAAAAAAGTGATCTAGGGTGACTAATGAATTAAGATGTCTTGTATGATGTTGGTCAGGGACTATGGAGGTTGGGGATTGTATTAATTTGTTCATTTGTTGTGTTAATAAAGAAAAAATTATAAATATATGTATTAAAGTAATGTTTTAAATTTAGTTATTTTCAAAAGGTCATAGCAGCCTTTTCATTCAATTAAAGTGAGATTCAGTGGTTATCATTGAGGGTAAATTATTAGAGGCCATATGGAAATTTTAAAAGGTGTAGTTTTTTGCCTTACTATGAAAAAAATATTTACAGTTTTCCTTTCTTTTTCTTTTTCTTTTTTGAGATGGAGTCTTGCTTTGTCACCCATGATGGAGTGCAGTGGTGTGTTCTCAACTCACTGTAACCTCTGCCTCCCACGTTCAAGTGATTGTTGTGCCTCAGCCTTCCAAGTAGAGGGGATTACAGGTGCATGCCACTACACCCTGCAAATTTTTGTATTTTTAGTAGAGACGGAGTTTCACCATTTTGACCAGGCTAGTCTCAAACTCATGACCTCAAGTGATCTTCCTGCCTTGGCCTCCCAAAGTGCTGAGATTACAGGTGTGAGACACTGTGACTGGCCTACTTATTTTATAGTTTGATATTTTTAATTTTTTCTTTGATTACCTGTTGGAAGTCTAAAATAATCTTTCTTCGGTGACTTTAATAAATTTTCCCTTAGAAAATGTTTCTTTTATGCCTTTCATCATAAGGTATTTGTCATAAAGAAAGACATCAATGACTTTTAAAGAAATTTTTTAAGGAAATCTTAAATTGGAATACATTTTCTGCTTTTCTTCTTGTGATTATTAGTGAGAGGGCAGATTCAAAAAATAGGAAATAATACATTTATTATTCTTTAAACCATTTTATTTCAATTGCACTTCAGTGCTTCCAATCTAATATCAAAATCAAGTACTTCCTTAAAAAGTGACTTCTGAGATTCCATATCTTGATTTATTTTATTTTAACACATTTATTCAGGAGGAGGTTAAAAATATACTTTTGTACTTGATTATTTGAGCTCAATTTGTAAATAACAATATCACCAACTTTGTAGAATTATTGTTACTACAGTCGGATCTATACAAAGTACTTAGCACAGTGTGTACTAAGTGTGTATCAATCACATGTTAATTACTTTATTATTACCATTTTTCTAAATGGTGCACAGTCCACTTTTCCACCCTCACTCTTTGGAAGTGTGTTATAATATACTAATATGGCTTACTATATCTTGTGATGTATTATACTATAGCATTATTATAACTAGTAGCTGCCTTCAGGAAAACACTACAGTAGAGTGAATTCACATAGACACAAACTTTCCCTGATTTAGATCCATAAGCAGCTCAGATCATTTATTTAATGCTTTTCTATGTTCCCAATTCCTTATTCTATAAATTTTAACGAAATCGCATTAGAGAGTTTTGCTTCATGAAGTCGAAAGTCTTTCTAAAGTAATTATTGCAATAAATTACAAATAAAAGATACCAAAAATAATAAAAAAAGTTAAACAAAATGATTACTTGGTGATGAAAATGTTATGGAAAATGAGCACATTTTGATAAAATATGACATATAATGGAGGTAAAAGGGATTCTACAATGACTTCATAGTTAAAAGTGACGCATTTGGACACTTGGATGAGTTGAAGGAGCTAATACTACTTCCAGTGTTAATGTTTCTGGTTGTTATTATTTATTCCGTGGAGAAAGTGCTAAACAAGAAAAAAGCTATTTGTACTACTGGTAAACCAGAACTCTCTTTCTCTCCACAATCTTTGAGGAGATTTTTAAATAAGCTCGACTATATTTACTATTATAAGCTAGAGTAGAAGGATATTGTGATGAAATACAGCCCCTCTATAAAACCATGCCCCAAGCACTTTTGCTCTCAACCAAATATCTTCAGCTACAGCCTTAAAATATCAGGCTTATCTATTACTTGACTACACATTTACAACATATTACCCTCATAAAGCTCAGGGAAATAAAATATATCTTAGCTTTCTAGGGTGCAAACCTGGACACTATCATTAAGACCTCTGAGTTTGCATTTAATGAGTGAGTCTTCTGATGTCTGAATTGGGCAGTCCAAAGATTTTTGTTAATGAAATTTAACCAGAGTGTTTTCTTTCTCAATGGGAACACATGGCATAAGTTTCACTTCTTTTGGTGTTCAGGTAAATATGTATATGTGTGTTCATAAAACTTGTGGTTTGGCAAGTCTGAGATTTTATTCCATTATCTTTACTTGTTTCTTTTTGAGTTGTTGTTATCGTTGCTAAATCTTAAGAAAAGTTTAGCTTTTGCAAATTCCTGCCAAAGTCTAGTGCTGAATGCTATCCAGGTTTAATATGTCATTTTATTAACTGCCAACATTAAGAAATAAGGGCTAAAGTACCAGAATTTGACATATTAGATGCTTAGTGGTAGATTTTTCTTAGTATCTGACAGACTTTCTGTGTTTTGGTAGGAAAGATGTCAATATTATTATTATTCCAAATAACTTGGAAAATAGTTAATTTCTAGGTGATATTTTAAATACATTTTCTACAGAAAATAATCATTTCAAAATCAGTGGCACTATGAGTGAGAAAATAATGCTTCAGGTAACATTTACATTTTAACAAATGGAGTGTTAGTAATTCATGCTGCAATATCCTTGTGTACTAAATTTGTATTCTACCTATTATGAGTTTTATTGTGCTTCTCCTCAAATTTATATGTTGAAATCTTGACCCCCACTACCTTAGAATGTGATTTTCTTTGGAAATGGGGTCATTGAAGATAATAATTAGTTACTGTGAGGTCATTAGGATGGGCTCTCATTGAGTATGACAGGTATCCTTACAAAAAGGGAAAATTTGGGCACAGAGGATCACATACAGGGAGAATGCCATGAAAAATTGAAGACAGAGACTAGGGTAATGACTCTACAAGTAAAGGAATGCCAAACATTGCCAGACAACCAGCAGAAGCTAGAGAACAGGCAGGAAACAGATTTTTCTATTCAGCCCTCAGAAAGTATCAAGTCTGTTTACTTTCTGATGTTGGCCTTTTAGCCTCCAGGACTTTGAGACAATACATTTCCATTGTTTAAACTACACCATTTGTGGCTTTGAAACACCTCTACAGCACCCTTAGCAAACTAACACATTACCAAACCAGTACACGCTATTGAGGCATAGTAAGTTATTTAAGACGACTATTCTAATTAGCTTGTCATTAACTTTGCCTGTTGGGTTATCCTGTTTTGCCAGTTTTTAAATTTGTGAATATCAGCACTCTTACTTCTCTCTCAGCAACCATCCTTATGCAAGAAGCAAAACTACAGTTGAGCCCAGATACTGGGCTTCAGTTTCCAGATTTGTAAACATATTAGCATAAATAATCTTTAGGCTGTCATAGAAATCTGGTGTTCTCTGAATTTATAATTCTAGAAATGGCAACAGACAAAAAAACCTAAAACTCAGAAATTGAGCTTGATGAATGACACGTGTCCAAAAAGTACCAGAAGAGGGATTCAATTTAAATCTTGTCATTCTAGGGTTTTTCAGTTTGCCACTGTGCTCCTAACATGGTGGTTTGTTACACAAACATTGACCAATTCTATTATGACTATAGAATTGTCATAATATAATTGGTATAATAAAACATGGGTCTAAATTAAAGCCTGGCCAAGTGAGTTCATTATACTGATTGTCAAGAAAGTGATTGTTAACATGCTTTTTAAGTTAAAAGATAGCTATTTCCAAATATACTGTAATTGTAGACTCCATTATAAATGTTGCTGTGTAATGGATGCCCTTGAAGGAAAAGAGTTGCTCAAGCAAAGCCAGCTGAAAATCAGCAAACTGTACTTAAGGATTATATCTATGGCTGTAAATAGATTTTTAGAGTTCACATTTTATTTCTGTGTTTTTATAGCAATCAATAAGAAGCCATCTATAGCATTTAGGTGTTCCCATGCTGATTGTTGCCACAGCTACTGAATCACTGCTAGGAAATTCACTGTGTTAACAAGTTATATTGGCTAGCTAAACACATCACTTGAATAAAATAGAAAATAACAGTAGAGGATCAATGTGAACTAAAATTATAAATGTCTACTTACCTAGGGAATATATGTGAGCTTAAGGAATTTGCCTAAATTTTCTCTTAAGGATTGAAACTCTCCATATTATTAATATTAAATAATATGTCATAAATATACATTAACAATAATTCCAAATTTGGTCATTGTCATACATTCTGCAGAAACTAAAACTGAATTATTGCAAAGATTACATTGAAATTTTGATTTTTTGTGTATTTGATACTGGTGTCTAGTGGTGCTACAATCATCTTTTTACACACCACTCTAAGTAAATGAAAGCCTATGAAAATTTATTGTTCCACTCCCTAAGTATCAAGAAATTTGACTTCATTGGGGCAAATTATATTTTACGTATGACCTCTCCAAATTAAATCTGAGAATTCTGGACAAAAATGTCTTAGAGATTACAATTTTCTTGGCACTAGAATTTTAGAAAGTATTCTCTAAGATGGGTAGAATATAAACTACAAAGGAATTTATATTTCAAACCGATACCTTGGAACCATGTACAAGCAGTCTTATTTTGCTTTTCTTTTCATTATGGGCCACTGAGTAAACCTAAGTGACAGAAAAGCTGCCACTGGATTGACATTTAGTTTGGAATGGTCTTTAAAGGATGTTTCCAGGGATGAAAGTTACAGGATGATTAATCTGGAAAAAGTAAAAAATAATTGTCACACACTTTGAAAGTCTGAACAAGAACATCACAAAATAGAATATATTAGATTCATTGATTTAAATTATCAAGGAAAATCAAGGTGACTAAGAAAAATTAAGCCTATATAGTATCTAATTTTTATCTAATTAATTAGACAAAATCTTAATGTTAGAGTTTTGGCATGCTTGTTTGAAAAGTTCATCTGAAAATTTCTTAAAATAATATATTCGAGATTTTAAAATGAATTGGATTGATGAAAGCAGACATTTTCTTATGTTTATTACCAGTATATTACTTATTTTGGTGGTAAGAGGTTCTATTGCCTGTGGAGAATAATGAAGTTGGGGCAACTAATTGCATTTTGGTAAAAGACTTATAGGCGTCAGGTAGATTAATAAATTCCATGGTGTTTATTCAAATATATTAGAGATTGGGCTATGGCCAGTTGTAAAAAGTAAATAATTAAGTTATTAGAAAAAATAATTTATAATTTTTCTGGTTTCTTTTCTAGAAACATTCACTTTTTCATTTTGGGTTTGTAAAATAGGAGGTAAATTGTGTAATTAAGTATTGTGAAATGTACTTCAGTATTTTTAATTAAGGAAAAAAAATAAATCATTCAAATTTTATAAGAACAAAAGGAAGGTCACTAAATATCTTACAAATTGTTTATGTGCTTCCCATTGAATTGGTAGTATTTACAAAATATTTTTATTTGAATTCTATATTTAAATTAGTGAATAAAAATCTTCGACTACTTAATATACGACATATTAAATGTATTCAGTGATTGCTAATAGGATTTATTTGTAATAATCTTAACTTCCCAGGGTTATTTTTGGGTATTCTTTTGCTGTATAGGATTTAAGGAAAACTTGACGAAGGAGAGTAGGCTATAAAAAGGTAGAATTATAATGTATTTTATGTTTAGTATGTATTATAATGATATTGTTATAAATTATGTATTTTCCTTAGTAATTTTTAGGAGGATATCTGAGCTGAATTTTGATGCATTTTTTTTAAGATTGGTTATCAGGTTCTTTATTCAAAATTCATTATGGGTTTTGAATGTCTTTCAAGAGACTTCAAAAAAATGTTTCATCAGCAATATCAATGCTTCTTAGAATAATGTTTAATTATTAATTTCATAAGATTTCCATCTTGATTTATTTTGCTGTCCTAGTAAAATAAAAAAGAAGGTGCAATAACGCTGCAGAGAAAATGGATCCAGTAGATTAAAAAATAAACAATCCAGGCCAGCATTTAAAATATGTTAATGTTTGGGGAAGGCTGAACTGTCTCCTGAATCAGTGTTTTCAAATCAGATCCTGAAGTGAAAAACCCTTTTATTTTGGCATTTGCAAAATTATGCTATAAATTATTATTGTTAAAAATATTTTTTAGCCTTTCAGTCTGGTATGTAAGTTTAGAGGTCACCACTCTATCCTAACAAGTTAGATTTGTCAGAGAAGTGAGATTTCAGGGCAAGTTGCTGACCCTAAAACTGAAAAGACAAATAGGTGGGTACACAGAATCACAATTTACCAGATCAAAAGCTCATGGGCAGAAACCTTCAAGGATCCATTCCATAACCTGTCATTTATGAAGTGCTGGAGGCACAGTGTGGATGAGTCTGAGTTTAAAACCAAAGGGACCAGTCACTGGGGGGCTACCCACACTTTTGTGAGTGTTATCTCTGGGGACCAGATCTAGTTTCACAGAGAGTGTCTGAGAAAAAAAAATCCCCTCATACTTCTGGAAGGAAGAGAAGAAGGAACAATTTTAAAATACAAACCACAGAATTCTGTTTTTCTTAATAAGACTTGCCCTCAGAATAAACTATTTTGTCAGAAACTGACCTTCTGTGGTTTTATCAGAGCCAACCAGATGGGAAAAGAGAAATATTCAGCTGTAACCCCCTATAGCCATCCTCTCTCACCTAAGGGAGGTGTAGGGACAGAGAAGCACTGGTGAAGTCCACAGCCCAGGGTCACCGGCTCACCAAAAGAAAGACTGAGACATAATCACAGGACTACAGAAGCTTCCCTCCATGCACGCCTTAACACTACTTTAAAAGGCCATTTTAGTGAAGTTCCTTTTACCAAATATATCATGATAACCTTTTAATAAGAAATTACAAGGCATACAACAGGCATAAAACACAGTTTGAAGATACTGAACAAGCATTAGAGCCAAACATGGCAGGGATGTTGGAATTATTAGATGGGCCATTTAAACAGCTATAACTAATATGCTAAGGATTTTCACGGGAAAAGTAGACAACATGCAATAACAGATGGCTAAGGTATGCAAAGAGATGGAAATTCTAAGAGTGACTTAAAATGCTAAAGTTCAAAAACACTGTGACCAAAATGAAGAATCAACTTGATGAGCTCATTAATAGATAAGACACAGCTGAGAAAGAAAATCTCTGCGTTTAAGGATATGGCAGACAGAAACTGCCAAAACTGAAAAGCAAAGAGAAACAACAGCAAAAAAATGAGCAGAATATACAAGAACTATGGGACAACCAAAAAGTTGTAACACATGGATAATGGGAATACAAGAAAAAACAGAAGGAGAGAAAGGAACAGCAGAAATGTTTAAAGCAATAATAACTATTTCCCACAAATTAATGCCTGACATTAAACAAAAGATCCAGGAAGCTCAGAGAATATACAGTAGGGTAAATGCCAAGAAAACTACCCATAGGCATATCATATTTAAACTGCAAAATATTAAAGATAAAAACAAATTACTAAGAGATGCCAGAGGAAAAAAATCAATAGAGAAGTAAAAGATAAATTTCACATCTGACTTCTTTTCAGAAATCATACAAGCAACAAGAGGGTAGAGTAAAATATTTAAAGTATTGAAAGAAAAATAAAATGTTAACCTGGAATTCTGTGCCCTGAATAATTATCATTCAAAAATGAGATAGAAATAGATTTTCTCAGACAACAAGAGAGAATTTATTTCTAGTAGATCTGTCTCCCAGAAATGTTAAAATTGGTTTTTCATAGAGAAGAAAAATAATAATATAGGTCAAAATAGACCTACAAAAAATGAAAACCATCAGATAATGAATAAGAGAAAGTAAAATAAAAAATTAATTATTCTTATTCTTATTGTTCTGAAAGATAACATTTTGTTCCAAATAATAAGAGCAACAATGTACCTGATTGTGTATGCTTAGTGTGTGTTTATATATACATATATAAAATTATATATGTGTATGTGTAAGTGAAGTAAATGATGTCAGTAATAAAGAGGACAGATGAGAAAAATTAGAAATATTTTCTTATTATAAGGTATTTGTTATATCCATAGTGATACAATGTTATTGAGAGGTGGACATGCATTAGATAACCACTCAAAAAGGAAAAAAAAAAAAAAAGTATCGATATCTTAAGAAAGGAGAGAAAATTGAATTATATAAAATGTACCATTAAAACTACAAAAGGCAGAAAAAGTGTGGAAGCCAAAATTAGGAACAAAGAACCAGGGCAACAAATTAAAAGAATAACATACGGTAGATACTCATCTACAACAATAATTGCTTTCGATGTTGTTGGCCTAAATACAAATGCTAAGAGACAGAGATTATCAGAGTGAATCAAAACCAAAACTCAATAACAGAGAAGTAAAAGATAAATTGCACATCTGACTTCTTTTCAGAAATCATACAAGCCACAAGAAGGTGGAGTAAAATGCTTACAAGGCATCCATTTTAAATATAATGACATTTATAGATTAAAACAATGGAATGGAAAAGATATACATGCTAACATTAAAAAAATAAAGCAGATTTAGCTATATTAATTTCAGGCAGAGTGTACTTCAGAACAAGGAAAGTTACCAGGGATAAAGAACACAGTACATAATGATACACAGATCAACACTCTAGAAGATATATCAATCTTTAATGTGTATGAAACTAACAACAAGAACATCAAAATATATGAAGCAAAGAATGATTGAAATAAATGCAAGGAGAAATAGATGAATTCACTATTATAGTTGCAGATTTCAACATCCCTTTATCAGAAATAGACAGCTTCATCAGCCAGATAATCAGTAAAGTCGCAATTAAACTCAGCAACACCAGCCATAAACTGGATATAATTGACATCTATAGGCTATTTTATCCAACAACAGCATATTGTACATTTTTTTTAAGCTGAAGGTAAAATTTACAAAGATAGACTACATTCAGGGCCATAAAACGTATCTTAACAAATTTAAAATAATCGAAATCATAAAATATCAGTTCTTAGTCCACAGTAGAATAAAACTAGAAATCAATAACAGAAAAATACCTAGAAAATCCCAAAATACTTTGAGAGTAAACAAAATATTTGTAAATATCACATGAGTCAAAGAAGACATTTCAAGTAAAATTTAAAAATATTTTGAGCTAAATTAAAATGGAAATACAATTTTTCAAGGTTTGTGGGATGTAGCAAAGGCAATGTTTACAGGGACTTATAGTATTGAATGCATATACTGGAAAAAATAAAAGTCAAGAATTAATAAACTAAGCTTCTACCTTAAGATACTAGATAAAGAAGATCAAATTAAATCCAGAGCAAGCAGAAGAAAATACGTAATAAAGATTACAGCAGAAATTAACAAAATTGAAATCAGTACAGAAAATAACAAAAACCAAAAAGTGGTTCTTAGAAAAGGTCAATAAAATAGATAACCTCTAGCCAGGCTAAAAAAAAAAAAAAAAAAAAAAAAGAAGAAGATATACATTACTAGCATCGGAAATTAAAAAGGAGTCATCATTACCTTTTCCATGGATATTCGAAGTATAATAAAGGAATATAATGAACAAGTCTATGACTACACAATTGATATCCTAAATAAGATTGGCCAAAACTCACAAGAAGAAATAGACAATCTGAATAGAATAGACATATACCTATTAAAGAAATTGTATCAACAATGTTCCAAAATAGAAAAAAGAAAAGCTAGCCTAGAGGGGTTCACTGGTGAATTTTACTCAACATTGAAGGAAAAGATTATGCCAATTCTCCATAATCTCTTTCAGACAATAAAAGCAGAGAGAATATTTTCTAGCACATATAAGAGGCCAATATTACCTTAACACCACCACCAGACAAAGACATTACCAGAAAAGACAACTACACACCAATATTGCTCATGAGCTTAGATTTAAAAATCCCCAGCAAAATATCAGCAAATTATATCCAACAAAGTACAAAAGGAATTATACAGATTGACCAACTGGGATTTATTCCAGTATGCTCGGCTATGTCTATATTCAGAAATCAATTAATGTAATCCATCACACCAACAGCCTTAGGAAGAAAAATCACATAGTCTTATCAATATACGCAGAAAAAGCATTTGACAACACCAAATGCCCACTAATGACGAAAACTTTCAGAAAATTATAAATAGAGAAGAAAGACTTCCTCAATTTGATTTTTAAAAAAGCATGCACACACACAATGTACCTACAGTTAACATCTTACTTTTGTTGAAAACTTAGTTTTCAACACTCTCACTACTGCTTTTCAACATTCAACTGAAAGTTCTAAATAATGCAATAGATTGAGGAAAGGAAATAACACAGATAGAGAGATAGGGAAAAAAGAAATAAAACTTGTCTTTTTTACATGATCATCTATACAGATGAAATGATAATCTATGTAGAAAATCAGAAAGAATAAACAAAAACCTTGTTGGAATGAATAAGTGATTATAGCAAATTTGACAAACACATGGTTAATATGAAGTCATTTTTTTCCTAAATGCTAGCAATGAAAAGCTGGAATGTGACGTTCAAAGCACATTGCTATTTTCCTTGGCATGTCAAAGGATGAAATATTTACATATAAATCTAATATATACATTTATGTAAGGAAAACTTCAAAACTCTTATAAAACATATCAACAGCTAAATAAATGGAGATACATTTCCTGTTCTTGGATAGGAAGACTTAATGTTGTCTAGAGAAACACAAAATACAGACCAGGCAAGCCAGAAATCAGGAGAAAAAAATTACAAAAGCCACATTTGGTAAAGGACTGTAATTTAAAATATAGAAGAAACTCTTAAAACTCAACAATAAGAAAATGAATAACCTGACAAAAAAAAAAAAAAAAAAACCAAAAAAAAAAAAAAAAAAAAAAAGATCAAAGACCTAAACAGACACCTCACCAAAGAAGATATGCAGACAGTAAACAAGCATATATGAACATGCTTAATATCATCATATTTTATTAGACTATTGCAAATTAAAACAACACTGAAATACCACTATATACCTATTTGAATGCTAAAATGCAAAATGCTAACCACATCAAATGCTGGTGAGGACGTGGATCAACAGGAACTCTCATTCCTTGCTGGCTGAAATGCAAAACAGTACAGCCACTTTAAAAGACTGGTAGTTTCTTACAAAACTAAATGTGCTTTTGCCATGTAAACAAGCAACCATGCTCTTTGGTATTAACTCAAATAAATTTAAAACTTATGACACACAAGGGTGTACAGGAATATTTATAGCAGCTTTATTCATAATAGCTAAAACTTGAAAGCAATCAATATGTTCTTTAGTAGATGAATAAATAAGTAAACCTGTGGTACATCCAAGCAGTGGGATATTACTCAGCACTAAAAAGAAATGAGCTATCAAGCCATGAAATGACTTGGAAGAAATTTAAATGCATATTAGTAAGTGAATAAAGCCAATATGAAAAGGCTACATACTGTATCATTTTGACTATGTAACATTCTGAGACAAGCAAAACTATGAAGACAGTAAAAAGATCTGTGGTTTCTAGGGATTCAGCAACAAGAGAGGGATAAATAAGGAAAGAACAGATCATTTTTAGGGCAGTGAAATTATTGTGTATGATACTGCAATGGCAGGTATAAGTTATTCTACATTTGTAAAAATTTATAAAATGTACACCAGGTTGAATGCAAACTATGCATTTGAGTGATAATGATGTGTCAATGTAGGTTCATATATTATAACAAACTTACCACTCTGGTGGTGGTGGGAGATGGTAATGGGGCAGGCTATGAGAGGCATATGCAAACTGTATCTTATGCTCAATTTTTCTTTAAAACTAAAATTGCTGGAAAAAATAACGTTTATCATTTACACAAAAATTGAGTTTGCTTCCTATATGAGACTAACAATTAGCAGAGAATGTTGAATTTTCTGAAAAGTATAGAATATTTTGAAACGTAGAGGCATTCTAGACAGTAGCATAAAATGTTGACATGCTAATGTGTAAAGTTTTAGTTTGCCTATTAAAGGGTACAGAAAGAGTAAAAGAGCCTACCAGTTAATGTCATTTTCATATGCTTTCACTGTAATTGTATTTGAGGCTTTAATAGTTTGACATTCAATTTATATAACATTTATTGTTATAACACAAAATTGCTCGATAAATGGCATGTGAGTCATACTTTTAAAAAACAATGGTGCTTTGAGTATTTTAACAGTAGTAAGATTGATAATCATAATAATGCTAATAGTTTATATTTATTGAGTGCCTAATCTCTACTATATCTTGTGTTTAGCAGGTAATAAACATGATTGCATTTTCCCTTTTAACAAACCCCTGAGCTAATTACTATTATATTATCTGTCTTACTTTACATTTCAATGAGAGTTTACCCAACATCACACAAAAGTAAAATAGGTTTTCACTTGTGCCAGTTTTTAAAATATTTAGTACTCAAAATAATGAAAAAAGTGATACATCTGCAATATGAATGTTTGACTTAAAAGTTCATATTATGAATTATTATTTACTCTTATAAATTATTATCTATAATTATCCTGCCCTAGTTGGCCTTTAACAATTTTATAGAGAATATATCAATAATTTACATTATTATGGGTATCTTGTTCACTCTCTAAAAGTATATATAGTTTAGGGAAACTAGATTATCTTTGTTTTAATAATATTACTATGAATTAATTTTGGTTGTTGAAACTCTCTAAAAATTTGAATGTTGATTTGCCTTGTGGTATGCATGATATGGTTTGGTTCTGTGTCCCCCTCCAAATCTCATCTCAAATTGTAATCCCCACGTGTCAAGGTAGTGACCTCGTGGAAGGTGATTGCATCATGGGGGGAGAGGTTTCCCAAAGCTGTTCATATGAGAGTGAATGAGTTCTCATGAGAGTTTATGGTTTTTAAGTGTGTCACACTCTCTCTCTCTCTCTCTCTCTCTCTCTCTCTCCTCTCTCTCTTTCTGGCTGCCATGTAAGACATGCCTTGCTTCCTCTTCAATCATTATTGTAAGTTTCCTGAGGTCTCCTCAGTCATGTGGAACTGTGATAGTCAATTAAAACTCTTTCCCTTATAAATTACTCAATCTCAGGTTGCTGTTTATAGCAGTGTGAAAATGGGTTAATACACAAAATTGGTACTACGATAGTGGGGCATTGCTATAAAGATAACCTGAAAATGTGGAAGCGACTTTGGAACTGGGAAATGGGTGTATGTTAGAACAATTTGGAGGGCTCAGGAGAAGACAGGAAGTGGGAAAATTTGGAACTTCTTAGAGACTTATTGAATGATTTTGACAAAAGTGCTGCTAGTAATATGGACAGTGAAGTCCAAGCAGAAGTGGTCTCAGATGTAAATAAGGAACATATATGAAACTGGAGGAAAGGTCACTCTTGCTACACTTCAGCAAAGATACTGGTGGCATATTTCTGCTGCCATAGGGATCTGTGGAAGATTGAACTTGAGAAAGATGATTTAGATTATCTGGCAGAAGAAATTTCTAAGGAGCAAAGCATTCAGGATGTGACCAGGCTTTCTCCAAAAGCTTACAATCATATACTTTCACAAATAAATGATCTGAAATTGAAACTTATATTTAAAAGGGAAACAGTGCGTAGAAGTTTGGAAAATTTTCAGCCTGACCAGGTGGTAGAATGATACAGATATTTGCATAAGTCACAAAGAGCTGAATTTTAATTGCCAAGACAATGGGGAAAATGTCTACAGGACATTTCAGAGATCTTCAAGCAGCTCCTCCACACATCACAGGTGGGAGGTATAGAAAGAAAAACATGGTTGCATGGTCTGAACCCAGGGCTCCTCTGCTCTGTTCAGCCTTGGGATATGGCACCCTGAATCCCAGCTGCTCCAGCTCCAGCCATGGCTAAAAGAGGCAAAGGCACAACTTGGACTGTTGATTCAGAGGGTGCAAGTCCAAGCCTTGATGACTTGAACATGATGTTGGGCCTTTGGGGGCACAGAAGACAAGAGCTGAGCATTTGCTCAGAACCTCTGCCTAGATTTCAGAGCATGTATGGAAATGCCTGGGTGACCAGGCAGAAATCTGCTACAGGAGCAGATTCCTCATGGGGAACCTCTACTAGGACAATGCAGAGGGGAAATATGGGGTTGGAACCCCCACACAGAGTCTCCACAGGGGCACTGCCTAGTGAATATGTGAGAAAAGGGCCACCATTCTCCAGACCCTAGAATGGGAGATCCACTGATGGCTTGCACTGTGCACTTGGAAAAGCCACAGGCACTCAATGCCAGCCCAAGAAAGCTGACATAGGGACTGTGCCCTGCAGAGCCATGTGGATGGAGCTGCCCGAGGGCTTGGGAGCCCACCTCTTGCATTTTCATGAACTGGATGTAAGACATGGAGGCAAAGGAGATTATTTCAGAGTTTTAACTTTTAATGAGTATCCTGCTGGGTTTTGGACTTGCAATAGGGCCCATGGCCCCTTTGTTTTAGCCAATTTCTCTCATTTGGAATGAGAACATTGACCTAATGCCTTTACCCCCCATTGTATCTTGGAAGTAACTAACTTGTTTTTGATTTACAGACTAATAGGAGAAAGGGACTTGCCTCAGATGAGGCTTTGGAACTGGACTTTTGACTTAATGCTGGAATGAGTTAAGAATTTGGGGAACTGTTGTGAAGGTATGACTGATTTTTAAATGTGAAATAGACATGATATTTGGGAGGGGTCAGAGGCAAAATGATACGTTTTGGCTCTGTATTCCCACACCCAAATGTCATCTCTAATTGCAATCCCCAAATATCAAGGGAAGGACCTGCTGGGAGATGACTGGATCATGGGGGTAATTTTCCCATGCTGTTCCTGTGCTAGTGAGTTCTAATGAAAGATGATGGTTTTGAAGTGTGGCACTTGGTCACTGTCTCCCTCCTGCTACCATTGCAGGTGTGTCTTGCTTCCATTTCCGCCATGATTGTAGGTTTCCTGAGGCCTCCCTAGCCATGCAAAACTATGAGTTAATTAAACCTCTTTTATTAATAAATTACCCAGTCTTAGGTCATTCTTTATAGTAGTGTGAAAATGGACTAATACACCTTGAAAATGCAATGTGTAGCCAGGTGACAGGAGATACTGCTGTACTAACCTCTCAGCTATTAAAGGTGGGTTGTGAATCACTTTCTTCTTGAGTAATTTTGCTAGAAGCTCAGCTTGTTGAACATTAAGAGTCCTCATTTACGTCACTAATTTCTCTATTTACAGTTTCATGGATCTAAGAAAAATTCCTGAACTGTACACAGGGATAATAAAATGGTTCCTGAGTAATTATTATTGTTATTATTATCATTGTAACCAGAAGGTGTTTATTTATTATTGCTATTATTAGGAATTTCAGATAAGCCATTTCTTCCTTTTCTTATAAATGTAGGCACTCTTACCTGGTGGAGAGAAAACTACACTGGGAATAAAGAAGCAGAAATCCATTCTCAGTTTTTTCTCTTTCTTTTGGTCACATTGCCTTGCCTTAGAATTATTATGTTAGACATTTACTGTGAAAATTCATCCTGTTTCTAAAATTTCAATATAAATATAACACAAGTTATAGCAACTCATGATATAAAATAAATACCAGACATATTAATCGATCTTTCAAATGCTATAAGGTTCTCTAATTATGTTTTAAAATGGCTGATTTAGAAATATAAACATTTGTTTTAAAGCCCAGTCTGTTATTTGATCTGATTCTGAATCTAGTTCTTTTTTGTGCTTAAAAATACAGTTTGATTTGGTTTTAGTTTTCAAAGGAGAACATTAAATTGAAGGTGACATTGTCTGGGGCATTTTTCTCTTGCCAAAGAGAGAGTATATGGACAAAGAGGGCAGGGAAGACTTACACAACAGCAGTAATTTCTATCTGGTTTAATATCCCCTGCATTCAAAGAGCAATGAGTTGTGCTTTTAGTGCATTAGAAGACATGTCCCCACAGGCGTGGATAAAAATGCAAAAGATCTTTCCACTTGCACTTGTATTTGGAATTGTTTGGCATAAGAATACTGAGACAAGTGAAAAAGATATTAAGTTTGGAATGTGGTCCCTATCTGCCCTTGAATTTCACATTCACTACTCTTTTTAAAAAGCTCCCGTAAGAGACCATTTCCATATTATTCCTCTTTATGCTAAACTTGAATAGTCAAATATGACTATTTGAAGTGTGATCTTCAAATATAAGAACCCAACCTGGAGTTCAAACACAATTGTATAATAATCTTTGGGCAGAATAGAATGCAGCAAACTTTCAATGAATTGAAACACCTGCTTTACAGATACCCCATGGAGGACAGGACACACACATGTGAGCAATTCAACAAATTTAACAAGACCCAATGAGCCTTGAAACTGTAATTTAATTCTTAATTTCTGTGAAGTAAATTTAGTAATGACTGATAAGGATCATCATCATCCACACTTAGGGAGTCATTAACAGGAAAGTAGAAACACCTGTCCTTTTATGTAAGGCACTCTGTTTACTTTATCTGAGATTTGGAGCTGCTGTCCCTTGTATGAGAGCAACAAAAGAAGATTCCAGGATTAAAGTTATCCTAAAAATAAAATTCCATGCTACAAAGCATGATGATCATTAAAATCAAATTTCATAGCTACAATGCTACAGTTAACAAATGCTTCGTAACCTGTTTCGTTGCCAGGGATGAATAGGCCTAGTATGATCTATATACCCTTGGGTGATAGTTGCTTGCATAATGATAGTTACAAAGAATAGATTTGCTTTGCACAGTTGAGTTCCAGGATAAAATCATGGTCTTGTATTGGGTTTGCTTTTTTTTTTTACCATCACAGTAAAATCTCTGAGCATTCTTTCTCTAAAATTAATGTTTTACTATAAGGTTTTGTTGTTTTGTTAGACAACGATACTGACCATATTCAGAGTTCCTTAAGCCCAAAATTGTAAGTTGAAGACTGAGAAAACTATTCTAATGTTGACATTTAGTACTTATTAGCAAAGTGAAAGAGCGATATTACAATACCCATTTTCCTTGTCATTTGCTTAACGTGATTTCTCATTTCCATGTAAATGCTTGATAACATTTCTAACCAATAAAAAATGTTTGTGTGTTCTATTCTCTGCAATATTCTTTCATAAGTACACTCAATGTAAATTAAGTATCAAGAGCAATTTTGAAAAATAAATGGTATTACAAAAGTCCAAGAGGCAATGTAGATTATTTAAATCGATGAAAGACCAAATATCAAGCCTTGCCTCTGCCACAACTGATTCTATTTGTGTAATGACTACACTGGCAGTAGTAAGTTAAAATCCTTTCCAATTCTTAATTTCTCTGTGACTCAGCTTCCTCATCTATACATAAAGACTTTGTTTAATCAACCCAGTGTTTCATTGGATAGAACAATAAACTACATATCTAAAATTTTATAATTGGTCAGAATTATGTGAGTTTGTTATCATTATGTTGGTATTCAGTATTTCATTTATTAGACAAATGTAATACCTAGTATTTACTATGTTGCAAGGAGAAATGTGAAGAGAAAGTGAGAAGGAATTTCTGTTAAGAGGGTTGTACTCCAGACATTTTGAACAGCTATCCTGGGAGAGCAAAAATTGTTTTCTTTGTTACTGCAGAATATACAATAATAAGCGCATTTGATATTATTAATATCAATAATAGTGTTAATGCTTACTATTTTATTTGGATTATGACCCAATGAACACTTACAAATAGTGAATGAATAAATAAGAAATTACTGGATAACGATAGGTTTATAGGATTATGGAGTTACAGAAGTAGAGCACCAAAGCCATGTAAGTCAGAAAAGAGAATAAGATGGTAGGAAAGTGGGAGGCGGAAAGCAATAACTGTATTATTGGGTGAATTTCATGGCTCTGAAGAGATGATGAGATGTAAATTCAACTGGCCTACATAGCATGGTTACTATCTAAAGAGTCTGAAACTAATGCGTAATGGAATTACCTGGGATTCTAGCTAATGTGCAGATTTCCAGGGTGAATCATTCAAGACTGTTTAAGTAGTAAAGTCTTGGAACTAAGGAATTGGCTTATTAGGTTATGTAGTTAGTGTAAAGACCACACGGAAAAAATACTGAATGAAATTTACCTGAACTAAAAAAATCAAAATCAATAAAACTGTTCTTATCACTATTCAGTTGAAACATTTATTTTATAAATAGGAAAACAATATTGTCTTCGGGAAACAAATAGCTACGTCTAGTATTTGTTTTGTGTGTTTGTTTTGGTGAACAGAAATTTTAGGTGACAAAGTTTAATTTACTAAATATTCTCTATGTATGTCCAAAGAAAATTTTGCCTACCCCAAACCATGAAAATATGCTCATAGTTTTTTATTTTATTTTATTTTATTTTATTTTATTTTATTTTATTTTATTTTATTTTTTTCTGGCGGCATTGTAATTGGTTTTATGCTTTGGTTTATGATTTACCTACAATTAATAGTCGTAGATAGTGTGAGGTAGGCATCTAATTTCTTTCATTCCTCTATTGTGAACATTTGTTGAAAGTATTTCTTTTTATTGGATTCTATTGTTGCCTTTTTAAAAAATAATATGACTGTGTAAGGTTGGGTTTATTTCCAGGCTTTCTATTCTGTTCTATTGTTATATTAGTTTATTTTTATGCCAATACCAGACTCTCTTGATTGCTGTGGCTTTATAGTAAGTTTTGAAATCACACAGTGTGAGTCTTCTTTTTTTCCTTTAAAAGATTCTTTTGTCTATTGTATTTCCTTTGCCTTTCCATATATATCCTAATTCAGACGGTTGATTTCTACATAAATTCCTGCCAGTATTCTCACCCAGACTGTATACAATCTACACATCTAATTAAGACAAACCAATGTTTTAATATTAAGTTTTGCAATCAGTGAATGCGTATTTCTCTCTATTAATTTAGGTCTTCTATCATTTCTTTCATCAGTATTTGTGATTTCACCATATTAACCTTGCATACATTTTCTAAAGCGTATACCTACATATTGCATATTTTCCTGGCATCCATAAACAGCAAACACCCCAAATAGAAATATTCTGCCTACTCTATGATCTTGTTATTTCATGACTATAGTTCTCTAATGCCTTACTTATATATTAATTTACTTATTTTTAGTTTTTAGTTTATTTCGGAAGCATTCTGCCACAATTCTTTTCATTTTAGTTAGGGGCAGACATTCCTTTTCCTGCTTTTAATTAACAGTACTATTGTCTCCCTCTCATTAATTAATCTACTTAGTTTATGATACATATATCATCTTAAACATTATTTGCCATAAGCTAGAAGTTTCCTTTTGTGCTTTTAGGATGCATGCTCTCAACCATGATAAAAAGACCACCTCACTAGAAAGCACTGGCTCAGACAAATTTATTTTTCTCCCATGGGGCAATGTAGACATACGGTCCTATCTGATGTGACTACATCCTACTTTATTGTTAAATTAACATATTCTAGTTCATTACATTATGTTGTTCCTTCTGATAGAATATTGTTCTCACCTTTATGATTGTAAGTGTCTCTAGAATCATAGTTTTCAAAGTCTGCATTCTGCTAGTATAGTTTTGGAAGCTGTTGCTGCTTTAGGGATAGAGCCATCAGAAGCTTTTTGTAGGTAAGTTTTATGCTTTATTTTGCATTAACATTCTCTAGAAATGTAGGTTTCTGGTTCTCTCTCTCTCTCTCTCTCTCTCTCTCTCTCTCTCTCTTTCAAATATCTTCTGAAACTAACCACAGTCAAACTTCTCATCTTGTCACAGTTCTTGAGCTTAGAGAATATTGTACTTACTAATCTCTATGTCAGACACGTCTTCCTCAACTTAATGATTACCAACTTGTGGCAAAATGAAAACTACTCTTAACTGGGCTGTTTCTCCTTCCATATTTGTCTACAAATTATGTAATTTTTTTCTACTTCATTGCACCTTGTAGAGTTTTACTAAAAGCCATGATCACATTCCATTTTTGCAACTTATGCTAATAAATTGCTCTACAACAGAAGTCCTTAACCCCAGGGCCACCGACGGATACTGGTTCAAGGCCTGTTAGGATCTGGGCTGCACAGCAGGAGGTAAGCAGCAGGCAAGAGAGCATTACCACCTGAGCTCTGTCTCCTATCAGATCAGTGGCAGCATTTGATTCTCAAAGGAGCAAACCCTAACGTGAACTGTGCATGTGAGGGATCTAGACTACTCACTCCTTAAGAGCATCTAATGCCGGATCTGAAGCGGAACAGTTTCATCCCAAAACCATCTGCCTCCTCCCATTCCCAATACATCGAAAAAAATTTTTCCACAAATCCATTTCGTAGTGCCATAAAGGTTGAGGACCTCTGCTTTAAAATACATAAAAAACTTGGTGGTTACATAGTCTATCTTTTGTGTTAATAAAGACAATAGGATTAGAAAAGAGACTTACCAGTTTCACTTCTACAGCATCTATGTCTTCACCAACTGCCCATCCTCTTAGACAATTCCACACATTACAGATTTATGTTATTTCAGCACTCCATCTCCAGGTAAAATTTTCTGTAGCAGTAAATTTTAACATATTATTTGTACATCTATTCTCATACAACCATGTATTTACATTAAAAATGAAATAAGGTCAATAATTTATAGAGAATCTACACTAGGTGAGGAACTTTTAGAACAATGCTCTTGTTAGATTAACAATGCCAATTATAAATAACAAAAATGTTTTGCATGCATGAACCATTTTCAGAAGTCGGGAGAAATAACTACAGGACATGCAGTATATTTCCAACTGCAGGTCAAACTACTTTTTTGTTTTATTTAACCATTCTGAATGTTGAATCATTTATGTTAATTCTATGTTAATTTAAAAACAGTTGATTTATTGACACTGTTAAGTCTTAAAAGTCAACAGTGAGAACATAGTAAGAAATTTTCAATTAAAACAATGATATATTAAATTTGGTTATTGATTGTTCTGCTCTGATAGACACTAGATTTGATCTCTTGATAAATGTCCACAATCGCATGTACCTTTCTTCAAGACATGATCTGAGATTTAATTAAGACAGCAAGTACAATTTTTTAATAATGTGCAACTTTATTCAAATTATTAAGCTGATCACCAACTGGTTTATAACGCATCAGTTCCCAGCCTAATGGACCATATATCCTTGTCAATTTGAGTAATGTTTTGACAGTTTTTGCCTCAGTGCCTTTGAATTACAAGTGTGTACATGCATTGCTTACTGCTATCATATGTCTCTCCCTAAGGATATGGTAGGTCATGAGTTCTGATTTTGAATTGTTTAAGCAAAAACAGTTGATTATCCTATCAAAGGAAAAGAAAAAAAATTAGTTTCATGATCTCCATCAACAGTTTAGTCCATTATAAAAATCAGATATAAATAAGTTATTTAAATATTTATATATGTGGCAAAATATGTGCATTTAAAACATAATATTTATTGCCCCAAGATAGTCCGCAAAGTCTTTTCAGCAGTTGTAAAATGTAAAAGTTCTGTAAAGCAAATTTTAAAAATAATCTATTTGATTAAAAAATTCATTTTGAATTAAAATGAGGCTATTTATTGACTTTATTACACTAAATGTGTATATTATTAAGTTTTTGTTAAAGTTTTTTAATGTGCTTTATCATGGGGTGCTGTTACAGCCAACGCCATGGGTGGTAATTAATATTTATTATATACACTAAAATAATCTATGTATTTGCATAGATCATACATACAGGTTTATGAGTATACACAGCTTATCTGATGTATATGTGGATATAGATATTAATAAATATATATGAATTATAAAATATATTGGACCCCACATTTTAGATAAGAGATTGTGAATGTGAAAAATAGAATGAAACACAAAAATATTATAATTGTAGTTTAAGAGATAGATTTTGGCAATTTCTTGTCCTTCTATTGAATACATTTCTGGATTACTTAAAAGCAATTGTGAGCAAATTATTTTATTTTATATATGTAAACATAAAGGATAAAACTAAATCTTTTCTTAAAGCTATCCACTTCAAAAAATTGTTAACTCATACATAATTATTAGCTTGTATTTCCATTTATAGCTCACATTTTCCACCAAATTCCCTCCTGTACTTCTAATACTGTACTATTTGACGATCGTTTCCTCTGGTCTTGTAACTTTACTACATCTATTAATAGTATGCTGATATTCAGGCATGAAACCTCAGTCAAACTTGACACCAATTTCTTGCTTGCTACTTGTATTAGTGTGCTCTTACATTGCTATGAAGAACTACCTGAGACTGGGCAACCTATTTTTTTTTTTTTTTTTTTTTTTTTTTGAGACGGAGTCTCGCTCTGTCACCCAGGCTGGAGTGCAGTGGCCGGATTTCAGCTCACTGCAAGCTCCGCCTCCCGGGTTTACGCCATTCTCCTGCCTCAGCCTCCCGAGTAGCTGGGACTGCAGGCACCCGCCACCTCGTCCGGCTAGTTTTCTGTATTTTTTAGTAGAGACGGGGTTTCACGGTGTTAGCCAGGATGGTCTCGATCTCCTGACCTCGTGATCCACCCGTCTCGGCCTCCCAAAGTGCTGGGATTACAGGCTTGAGCCACTGCGCCCGGCCAATAATCTATTTTTTTAAGAAAAGAGGTTTAATTGATTCACATTTCTACAGGCTGTATAGGAGGGATGGCTGGGGAGACCTCAAGAAACTCACAATCATGGTGGAAGGTGAAAGGAAAGCAAGCACATAGTACATGAATGAAGAAAGAGGATGAGAGTACAAGAGGAGATGTCATACAGTTTTAAACAATGAGGTCTCAGGAGAATTCACTCACTGTTATGAGAACAGCAAGGGGGGAATCTGTCCCCATGATCCAATCACCTCCAACCAGGTATCTTCTCTGGATTTGAGTGGGGACACAAATTCAAACCATGTCATTTTATTCCTGATCCCTCCAAAATCTCATGTCCTTCTCACATTGCGAAATAAAATCCTCCTTTCTCAAAAGTCCCCCAAGTCTAAATTCATTTCAGTATTAACTCAAAGTCCATAGTCCAAAATCTCATCTGAGACAAACAAATCCCTTTCATCTATGAGCCTCTAAAATTAAAATTTTAATTAAATTAAAATTAAAGTTAAATAAAATTTAATTAAAAAAATTAAAATTAAAGTTAGCTACTTCCAAGATGCAACAGATGTTTAGGCATTGGGAAAATACACCTATTCCGAGAGGGAGAAATCAGCTGAAACAAAGTGGCTACAGGCCCCACACAAGTCTGAAACCCAGCAGGGGAATCATTAAATCTCAAAGTTTCGAAAAAATCTTCTTTCATTTCATGTCTTATATCCAAGCAACATGATGTAAGGGGTGGACTCCAAAGGCCATGGGAAGCTCTGCTTCTGTGGCTCTGCAGGGTACAGCCCCTGTGGCTGATTTCAGAGACTGGTGTTGAGTGCTTGCTGCTTTTCTAGGTGCACAATGCAAGCCGTCAGTGGGTCTACCATTCTGGCGTCTGAAGGATGGTGGCCCTTTTCTCACAGCTCCACTAGGCATTGTCCTGGGAGGACTTTGTGTGGGGATCCAACCCCACATTTTCCCTCCACACTGCCCTAGTAGAGGTTCTCTGTGGAAGTTGTGCCTGTGTAGCAGACTTTTGCTCGACCATTCAGGCATTTCCGTACATCTTCTGAAATCTAAGTAGAGCTCCCAAGTCTCAGCTTTTTCCCCTCTGCACACCTGTAGACAACACCATGTGGAATCTGCCACGCCTTAAAACTTGCACCATCTGAAACAGAGGGCTGAGATATATCTGGAGCAGCGAGCTGAGATGTATCTGGGGCCCTTTTAGATATGGCTGGTGCTGGAGTGGCTGAAATGCAGTGTCCTGAGGTTGCAGAGAGAAGTGTGGTGCTGGACCTTGCCCATGAAACCATTTTTCCCTCTTAGTCCTCCAGGCCTGTGATGGGAGAGGCTGCCACAAAGGTCTCTGAAATGCTTTAGAGGCATTTTCCTCATTGTCCTGGCTATTAAGATTCTGCTCCTCTTTACTTATATCAATTGCTGAGCCAGCTTGAATTCCTCTTCAGAAAATGAGTTTTCCTTTTCTACCACAGGGTCATGCTGCAAATTTTTTCAACTTTTTGCTCTGCTTATCTTTTAAATACAAATTCTAGTTTCAGATCACTTCTTTGCTCACACATATGAACATGTGCTGGTAGAAGCATCCAGGTAGCATCTTGAATGGTTTGCTGCTTCAACATTTCTTCTGCCAGATACCATAAATTATCATTCTCAAGTTTGAAGTTCCACAGATTCCTAGAGCAGGGGTACAATGCCACCAGTCTCATTGATAAAGCATAGCAAGAGTGACCTTTACTCCAGTTCCCAGTTAGTTCCTCATCTCCATCTGAGACCATGTCAGCCTGGACTTCATTGTCCATATCACTATCAGCATTTTAACAAGTCTCTAGTAAGTTCATAAAAGCAGTTAAATGGAGGAAAGGTACTCTTCAACAAATGATCTTGGGTTAATTAGAAATACATAGTCTAAAAAAATTACCCTCAACATAAGCCTCAAACATCATAGAAAAACAAAATCCAAAATTGATCTCAGACAAATAAAAGATAATAAAACTATGAGACATTTTAGAATAAAATGTAGGAGAGCATTTTGAGGGCCTGGAACTTGGTAAAGATATTTTGTAGGTGAAACAGAAGGCATGATCTATAGACAAAATGTTAACATATTGAATTTATAAAAATTAAACCCTTTAATCTATCAAAGACACCATTCAGAAGGTGAGAAGACAAGCTACAGTCATTTACATGAAGAGAGAAATGAACAGACATTTCACCATAAAGGAAAAGCATAAAGACAAGTAAGCACATGAAAATATATTCAACATCATTAATGATTAGGCAAATGAAAGTTAAAACCACAATGAAGTATTATGATTCAAATATTATGAAAATTAATAAGGTATAATAGTGACAATGTCAAATGCTGTAGAGGATGCAGAGAATTTGGAACTCTCATACATTGCTGATGAAAATGAAAAATGGTACAGCCATTGTGGAAGTGGGTATAACAATAAAAGGTAACACCAGGGAATTCTTTGTGATGAGACAGTTTTAGTGTGGTGGTGGTTACATGAATGTACACATATGACAAAATTGCATGGAACTACATACACATACATATGTAACTACACATAAGAGTACTCACTTAGGAAGACAGTGCATGAAAAACTGGGGCAATCTTGAATAAGGATCTTACCAATGTAAATTTCTTGGATTTGTTATTGTATTATAGTTATGTAAAATAATACTAGAGAAAATGGCGTAGAGAGTACAGTGGACCTCTCTGCACTGATTTTGCCACAATCTATAGTACCGTACTGAGTGGGCAAAAGCTGGAAGTATTCCCCTTGAGAACTGGAACAAGACAAAGATGCCTACTCTCAGTTACAAGGATAAGCTGCAACCAGTTCAGGCTAGTGATTCTCTCTTGGGGCAGGAAATAAAATGTTAATGTTTGTCATATCTTATTTATTGTACATGCATTTTAAAATCAAATATGACAACATGTTAAAATTTGTAAGTGGTGAATGATGCACGTGACAGTATTTCTTTTACTATTTCTATACTCTTTTGTAATTAAAGTTTCCTGGAAATAAAATTATATTGGCTAGTGTTATATATATGGAATAATTTTGAAACCCCTCTTATCCTTGAGGCAGTTTTCTATGAAAAGAAAAAATCCAACAGTAAATCACTTTGTTTAATCATAAAATTTAATATACATAAAATCTGCTTAAAATATGGCATACATAGAGATAGATTGATGAGTTGCACAGTGGACACATCAGGGCAATTATGTGATTTCTATACTTCTATCTCATAATTTATGTTAGATAAGTCTTTGTAATCATGAAGTAAATATTAGACCAGGAAAAGACATTTTACTAATGGAGATATTTTCTTATGAAGAATAGCTTGATTTTATGAACATATTTTAGTGTTTCTATTACAAATTTAATGAAAATTAAAATATTGCATTCTTTTAGACTTCACTGTTTTAGATTTATTTTCCATTTGGAATCAACTATTGCAAAAGGAGAAAATGTTCAAAGGAAGTAATGACAAAAAAATTATTTCATTTACCACTGGAATTCTGACAAGTTGATATGAAGATGAACTAAAATTGCTAGTAATGTCTGTGCATAACAGCTGTGCTTACACTCTGTGTAGGAGTTGGAACTAAGGGTGAACTGCAGAGCTCAGAAGTACCTCTGGAGAAGTAGTTGGAGGTAAAAAAGAGTCTGATTTGATTTAAATCAAATCATGTCTTTTTTGTTGTAAACTATAGTTGCCTGCTGATCTTAATAAGGATAATCTCTTCATATGCTGCCAGAAAAGTCAAGTCCCTACTTTATCCTCTTAGCTGGTTTACAGAGAGAACAGCACAATTTAAATTAAGCTTAGGATGTCTGTACATAGACCCCCCAAAAAATCAAGAAGAAAATAATGTATAAGGTTGGTAATCACCATTGCTATGAGATTATTCTACATACCCATCAGGAAAACTAAACTTTAAAAAATGAAACAAATAAAATGGCAAGATTAATATCAATTACCTGGGAGTATAGGAAGCACTTGAATTTCACTCTGCTTTTAAAACTGTAATCTGTTAAAACTGCTTTGGAAAATTGCCAGTATCTATTAGTGCTAAGAATATACTAAGAATATACTGTATATACTAAAAATATACATATTCTATATGTGTGTGTGTATATATAGATGTATATAAGACTGTATATACTAAGAATATACATATTCTACAGATGCAATTCCACTCCTATCCACCAGAGTATGTGCACCAAAAGGCACATTCAGGAATATTCATATCACTGTAATAGTGAAAAACTCGAAACAATAGTAGAATAGATAAATAATCTGACATGTAATTGTATTGATAGAGTGGAATACTACAGAGCAGCAAAAAATGAATAAACTGTTGCTATATACAACAGGAATAATTCTCACAAATATAATAGTAACTGAAAGAAGCCACAACCAAAAGGGTACATGTTGCATTTACGAGTTTTCCATTGCTACACAAAAATTGTCACATATATAGCATCTTAAAATAACCCATACTTATTGTTTTATAGTTCCTATGAATCAGGAATTTGGGAATAGGTAGCTGAGTCCTTTGCTCAGGATGTCACCAGGCTGAAATCCAAATGTTGGCTGGAACTGCAATCTTATTTGGGACTTGCAGTACTCTTTCAGACTCATCCAAGCTTTGGCAGAATTCGGTTCCTTGCAATTATAGAACTGAGGTCCATGTGTTCTTGTGAGCTGTTGAGCAGTCTTTTTTGAGGGCTATCGGCCAATTCTCAACTCCTGAAAGTCACTTTCTCATAAGAAGGCAGTGTGCTTCTTCAAGGTTGGTAAGAAAACATCTATAGCTTTAATGTTTTGAAATTCTCTCTAAGGGCTCAGTCACTCTTAAGGTTTTACCTGATTAAATAAAGTTCATCAAATATAATCTCCTGTTGAAATAACTTAAAATCAACCAATTAGTAACATAATCACAGGAATTAAAATCCCGTTATATTCACAAGTCCTTGCTATACTCTTTGTGACTATACAGGCCTTTAATACCATAAAGATGGAATTGGGAGCCATCTTAATTATGCCTATTTGTACTATAATGTAACTTTACTTGTATAAAGTTTAAAACCCAAATTTCAGGGAAAAAAGTCAAAACTTTGGTAAATTTTAAGGGGGAATAATAATGGTTGGGATGGAGTTCATGGAAAGCTTCTAGGGTGCTAATAATTTGGAGTTTTGCTTTTTTTTTTTCATTCCTTAAGCTGTTCAATTATGATTTGTGCATTTTTGGCATGTATCATTATAATAAACTTCATTATGTTATAATTCTATTCAGTTTCTTATTAAAAAAAAAAAAAGAACCAAAAAACTACAATGTTGCAGGAAGTCAGGGACCCCGAATGGAGGGACCGGTTGGAGCCGTGGCAGAGGAACATAAATTGTGAAGATTTCATGGACATTTGTCTGTTCCCAAAATTAATGCCTTTATAATTTCTTATGCCTGTTTTCACTGCAATCTCTGACCATAAATTGTGAGGATTTCATGGTCATTTATCACTTCCCAAATAATAGTCTTCTAATTCCTTATGCCTGTCTTTACTTTAAACCTGTTATCTTCCTAAGCTGAGAATGTATGTCACCTAAGGACCACTATTGTGTTAAACTGTACAAATTGATTGTAAAACATGTGTGTTTGAACAATATGAAATCAGTGCAGCTTGAAAATGAACAGAATATCAGTGATTTTAGGGAACAAAGGAAGACAACTATAAGGTCTGACTGCTTGAGGGGTCAGGCAGAATAGAGCCATATTTTTCTTCTTGCAGAGAGCCTATAAACAGACGTGCAAGTAGGGCAGATATCACTGAATTATTTTCCCAGCAAGGAATATTAATAATACCATGCATTCCTGGGGCGAGGTCTATAAGCGGCCACTCTGGGAGTGTCTGTCTTATGCAGTTGAGATAAGGACTGAAATACACCCTGGTCTCCTGCAGTACCCCCAGTCTTATTAGGGTAGGGAAGAAACCCCACTGTGGTAAATATGAGGTCAGACCAGTTCTCTGCCTGCAAATCCTGTTTTCTGTTTATCAAGACAATACGTGCACAGCTGAACATAGAGCCTTATCAGGAGTTTTTGATTTTGTCCTTTGCCTTGTGATCTTTGCTTTGCCCTTTGCCTTGTGATCTTAATGCCCTTTAAAGCATGTGATCTTTGTGACCTCCTCCGTGTTCATACACCCCTCCCCTTTTAGAGTCCTTAATAAAAACCTGCTGGTTTTGCAGCTTAGGTGGGGATCATGGTCCTACCAATATGTGATGTCACCCCAAGAGCCCAGCTCTAAAATTCCTCTCTTTGTACTCTTTCTCTTTATTTCTCAGTCAGCCAACACTCAGGGAAAATAATAAGAACCTATGTTGAAATATGGGGGGGTTCCCCCAATATTACAGTTTCTTCATTCTCCAAAAATATACATAGTTGAACATATATCAAATATAGTAGCATTCTCAGTTAAGACTGAGCAGGGATAAATTACTTATAAATGAGGAGTTATTTAATGGTGGTAACTGATATTTGTAGCATAACATATGTGTAAGTCATTCAAAATATTTTTGAGTCCACTATCACAAAAAAAAAAAAAAAAAACTCACAAACTTTTAATTTCAAAGACTAAAATACATGTGGCCCTTCTTTTTTTTGTTCGTTTTTTTTTGTTTGTTTGTTTTGGTTTTTTTTTGAGATGGAGTTTCACTCTTGTTTGCCAGGCTGGAGTTCAATGGCATGATCTTAGCTCACAGCAACCTCTGCCTCCCAGGTTCAAGTGATTCTCCTGCCTCAGCGTTCCAAGTAGCTGGTAATACAGGCATGTGTCACCCTGTCAGACTAATTTTTATATTTTTAGTAGAGACAGGGTTTTACCATGTTGTTTAGACTGGGCTGGAACTCCTGATCTCAAGTGATCTGCCCACCTCGGCCTCCCAAAGTGCTGGGATTAGAGGCATGAGCCACCATACCTGTCCATGTGTCCCTTTTAAAAATCCTTCCTTAATGTGCATAGTCAGAATGAAATACTAATGTATTATACACTGCAAAAAAATGCTGTGCTACAAGGTCAATTTGCACAAGTCAATTGATGATTGACTTTCAGCTTCTGTTAAAGGCCCTGCAAAAAGGATGACTAAGCTCTATTTTGGCTCAAATTTTAGTTTACTTGTGAAGCTAGGAGAGGTGTAGTCAATAAGTGTCACTGCCATAGGTCTAACATTAAGTCTCATTCTTTTAGTGAGCCTGTGCTGCTGTGTTGTGAACTTTACAAGTACTGCTCATTCTCATCCCATCACATCCCTTAAGCAGAATAGGATGAGGAGAGGAGGTTGGAGCTGGGTACTTCTCCTCCCCTTAGGTTGGTTGGGCTCTGATAAAAGTTCAATAGATTAAGTTCTGATAAAATAGTTTCTCTTGAGGGCAAACCTTGATAAGAAAAGGAGAATACTCTGGTATACTTCAAAATGTTCACTTTTTCCTTCTCAAACCTGATAGAGCTCCTGGATTTAAAACTCACCAAAGTGCAGAGGCTCCCTTAAGACAGACGTGTCCACACTAAGCCTTCAGCAAGTGTTCAATGGGAGTTTAGATTTTCCTATCCTGGTACTGGTTCCTGCAGAGGTTCCTATGCATGGATTTTTGTTCCAGGGAATTTTTATCTGTATTCACCTGTCTTTTTCTCCCATTTAAGGGACAGTGATTTGCTTTTGACACCACTTCTCTGACAGATCTAAGAAGAGTTGTTGATCTTCCAGTTTGTTCTGCTTTTTTTTTCTTAAGACAGAGTGAAGACTTCCAAGCTCCTTATGTGCCCGACTAGACATCAGAAGTCCCTGTTGCTTCTGAGAAACAAGAAGTTTTCTTTTTCATTTCATATAATGGAAACTCTATTATTTCTATTGATGAGGTTAAACTATTTTTTTTTTTGCAATTATCTTGGATTTCTGTCATGTTTCACATCTTAATAAAATGTCAGTAAATCCTGCTGTCTCCACCTTATGTATGGATCCTGAATTTGACCACATCTTGTCATCTCCATCCCAACTACTATCTTAAATGACTATTGCCTTGATGATAGCAATTTAGCTTCTTAGCAGAGTTCCCTGCTTCTATCTTTGCTCTCCTACAGTCTAAATCTTAAAAGATCAATAAGATTATTAATAATATTTATAAATTATGAGTCAAATCATGCCAATTCTTTGCTCTAAATATTTCAATTGTCTTCCAGTTAACTCAGAGTAAAATGGAAAGTTTCTTAAATTGCCTCTAGCACCATGCATGAACTCTGTTATCCCCAACTTCATTCATAAAGTAATTTACCTTGCTCACTCTGCTCAAGTCACACTGGTCTTTCTGTGGTTCCTGGATCCCATAGCATGATCCTGATTTGGTTTTATAGTGTTGTATGTTACTGCTGCCTGGAACTTCCTTAGTACAAATATCCATATTGCTAGCTTCCTGGTTTTCTTCAAGTCCTTACTTAAAATAGTTTCCTTGATTACAGCTGTCCTGAATGACCAGTTTAAACTTTGAACACATTCCCCCACCCCCTTGTTTTCTAAATATCCCTTACTCTGTTCTACTTAAAAAAATTTTCAACAGCAGTTATCACCTTCTAACCTATAGTATACTTATTTATTAAATTAATTGTCTGTAATCTGCCTTCTCTTGGCCTCATTTCATGTACAACATTATACTAGAATATTAACATTATTATTAATAATTATAGTAAACTCCACAAGGAAATTAGGCAGATATTTTGTCTGTTCTATTCCTTTATACAGTCTAAGCACCTAGAATGATGCCTCGCAAAATAATAGACCCTTGGTAATTTGTGGACTGCAAAATCAGAGGTATGATATCATTGTGTGTGTTTATTTTAAAAATAAATTTTATTCTAAACTGTGATATTCACACACAAATACACATACACATAACACTCAGATACATAGTGTCTAACATTTGCCCCCCACCCACAACAAGTATAGTAAATGTACATAATTCTGGTGTTCTAAAATGTCTGTGGCATTACATTTTATTTTAAAATACTTTAAAATTATTTTAAAATAACAGGTGGATCCTTTTGCAATAACATAATGGTATCTTTTAATGAAAAGGAGCATTCATAATTATTCATGGTCAATCATTTTCTATTTTCAATTATACTTAACAATTTTTTTCTTCCTGTGACTATTGATAGGAATGTCTTATTCAAGTTGTTTCTTATATACCGGATATCTACTTACAGTACCAGAACACATGTCCTGAGTTTCATTGTTCTTTTCTTTATTAATAGTTATAGTTAATTAAGCTGATCTAGAGTTTTCTATCAATATATGTTAACTAATTATGGCATTTTGATTCCATTTAAAACTGATTTTTTATTTTACTAAAATATCTAGAATTCAGGTAATGTTGAAATCCTAAAGATAATTGTGAATTAAAGTGCTATCTCTCTAACATTAAATCCAAAATATTTCAAAAACATAATTCTTTGATAATGTTTTCAAATGATTCCACATGTCAATAGCCCTGAAAACTATAATAAGGGCAGTGATGATAATATTCAGGATATCATTCCAGACACTCAACACACCTATCTACTTGAAGATCATCCATTTATGAGAAATGCTCTGTTTGATAGCATTGTTCACTGGTTCTCTACCAATACATTTATAAGATTTATGTGTGCCTTCCAAATTGGCTTCCTACTCCAGATTCTTAGAAAAAAAATGCATATTTGATGGTTAATAAAATTCATTCTACTTTCCATTTATTGCAAGCTATACTTGAAAAAATGTATTGAGCATTGAACTACATACTTGATATACTGTAACAGAAAGGGCTCCTTGATGTGCCTAAAGAAGAGAATGTAACACTACTCACCATGAATTAATCCTTGGGAAAAAAAGAGAAAAAAAGAGAAGCTGTTATCAGGTTGGAGTGGTAATGACATTTCTACTCTGAAGAAATAAATGTTTCAGAAACTCTCAGTACTTATTATTTAATAAAAAAAAAAGTGCTTATTTGTTCCTAGGCTTTATTCCAGCAAAGATGCCAATAGAAAAATTATAAAATGATGCCTTTAATTATAACTTAAATTTAGAAAGAAAATTTGGGATCAAGGACTGTCCATTATTAGTTTCCTGTACTTTTGGGGCATCAAAGAACCACATAGCTTTTTTTGTTTGTTTGTTTGTTTGCTTTTCAGATGTAGCATCAGTTGTTGCTTGCTTTTGGTTACATAAGCTTTTATTTTAGGATAGTTTTATATTTATAGAAAAGTAAAAAAATAGTTTATAGAGTTCATGTGTAACATACACATAGTTTGGCTATTGTTAAGACTTTACATTACTATGAAATGTAAGATAAAACTAAGGAATGATACTGATACGTTAGTATTAGCAAAACTTCATATTCTACTCAGATATCCTTAGTTTTTATCTAGTGTTTTCTTCTATTTCAGGATCCCATCCAAGATACCATATTACATATTATCATGCCTCCTTAGGTTCATCTCAGCTGTGATGCTTTCTCTGATTGCATCCACCTAGAACTTTGAGTTTTAAGGAATACAGGTCAGGTGTTTACAGATAATGGTCTTCAAAAGGGATTTGTCTGATATGTTCTCATGATTAGACTGGAGTTATCGGGTTTGGGGGAAGGAAGACCACAGAAGTAAAGTACTATTCTCATCATATTATATCATAGATATGTATTATCAGCCTGAGTTATCACCATTGATACTAATCTTCTTCAGCGGGCTGAGGTACTAGTAAATTTCTTCACTGTAAAGTCTCCCTCACAACTTTCTATACTGTATTCTTTGGAAGAAAGTCACTATGCATAGCTCATATTTAGGGTGAAGAGTAATAGTCCACCTCCTTGAGGGGGCAATACCAACATAACATATATGGAATTTTTCTAAATGAGAAATTGATTTTCTTTTATTCATTTATTCAGTCATTTACTTTTGTCAATATGAACTTGTAGATATTTATCTTATGCTTTAGGTTATAATCTAATACTACATTATTAATTTCATGCTCAAACTTTCCAAATTTGGCAATTCAAGATGTTTCAGTCAGCTCCTATGTCACTTTGACATGCTTCAGTAGTTTCTTCTCTTTTTCTTTTTTTCAACATTTGTTTTCATTTTGACAATACCTCTAGGATTATCCTGTATATTTCCTGTTCCAGTTTTGCAATCTGACATTTCTTTCAAGATGACTGATTTCTTCAATTGTAGAGGAGTGTGAGAAACAAAGATCTGGGCAATGGGTGTATTTACTCATTTACTCAATCTGGGCAATGAGTGTATTAAATGACTTGGGTGCTGTTGCTTCTAGGATCCCTTGACAACAGATTTTGAAACGATGTGTGTGTATACGAGCCCTTGTATACTCATTTATCTGTAACTGGTTTTCTATTTTCCCATCTGTAGCTATGTTAGGTTAAACCTAAGTTCATATGAATGTCTTCAACTCTAACCCAGTATCTCATGGCTCACTCTAGCCTTCACTCCTTGATTACATTTAACAATCACTCCAACAGTGAGAAGTCTGGATTCCACCATTTGCAATCCATTTACTGATTTATCTGATCCTAAAGTATAACTTTAGTAGTTCCAGAGTTGTTAACAATAAAGAAACAACTTTGCCAGCTGGAGGACAATGCTTATATTCAATTCCTGTTGTCTTTAGTCTTAAAGTCTCCAGAAATTTTCAAAGTTACTTAGTACCTTCCCCTACCCCACCCTTCTCAATGAGATTACATCATGTATTTGCCACACAGTTACATTATTTTGTCACAGTATGCATCTTATCATGGGATCCCTCAGTGTCCCAATTTATTTTTTAAATTTGCGTATGTTGTCTCAAACTTTGTGCTATAAAGTTTTAGGGGTTTTGACAAATTAATAACATCATGTAAATGCCAGTGTAGCATCATGCAGAATATTTTCAAAGTTCTAAAACAAAACAAAACAAAAGCAAAATCCCACAAGAGTTTAGCCATTCAAAAGTATCCCCTCTACAAACCCCTAGTAGACACTATTTTTTTTTCCTTCCACTGAGTTTTCCCTTTTCCAGGATGTCATACAAACAGAATCATAGAAAATGTGGCATTTTCACACTCACCCCTTTTATATAGTAATAAGCATTTAAGATGTATCTGTTGTATCATACAGAGTGGTAGTTCATTCCTTTTAAATCACTGAATGCTATTCAATTGTATGTATGTACCACAGTTTGTTTTTCCACTAACCTCTTGAAAAATTAGGTTGCTTCCATTATTTGGTAATCATGAGTGAAGCTGTTATCAATATTTGTGTGCAGGTTTTTTGTGTGACTATGATAGTTTGGATTAGTTGGGTACTTTTTAGTGTGATTGATGAGTTGTATTGTAAGACTATTTTTGACTTTATAAGAAACTACCAAGCTATCTTCCAAAGTGTAACATTTTACATTCCCACTAGCAATGAATGAGAATTATATTGTTCCATCCTCTCCAGCAATTGGTATTTTCAAATATTTTGAATTCTAGCTATTCTAATGAAGACATAAAGTTATTTCATTGTTTCAGTTTGCATTTCCCTCATGACAAATGATGTTGAGCACTTTTTTTTTTTTTTGCATGCTTATTTGTCATCTCTTTGTCTTCTATTCTTCTATGGTCAAATATTTGTTGCCATCTTTTGCCCATTTTAAATTTTTGTTTGTTTTCTTCTTGTTAGGGTTTTTCTTTTCTTTCTTTTTTCTGTTTTTTTTTTTTTTTTTTTTTTTTTTTTTTTT
>NW_016811527.1:1336036-1345993 GCF_001698545.2 Rhinopithecus bieti | reverse complement strand
TGTCTTCTATTCTTCTATGGTCAAATATTTGTTGCCATCTTTTGCCCATTTTAAATTTTTGTTTGTTTTCTTCTTGTTAGGGTTTTTCTTTTCTTTCTTTTTTCTGTTTTTTTTTTTTTTTTTCTTTTTTTGGTTTGTTTGTTTGCTTCTTTTTTTTGAGACAGTGTCTCACTCTGTTGCCCAGGCTGGAGTACACTGGCACGATCTCAGCTCACTGCAACCTCTGCCTCCTGGTTCCAAGTGATTCTCCTATCTCAGCCTCCTGAGTAGCTGGGATTACAGGTACTCACCACTATTCCTAGCTAATTTTTATATTTTAAGAGAGACAGGGTTTCACCATGTTTGTCAGGCTCATGATCTGCCCATCTCGGCCTTCTAAAGTGCTGGGATTACAGGTGTGAGCGACCATACCTGGCCTTCTTGTTAGGTTTTAAGAGATCTTTGTATATTCTAGACACAAGTCCTTTTCCAGTCATGTCATTTGCAAATATTTTCTCAAAGTTTGTAATAAAGCCCAACTTTCAAATTGCTCTTTCATGGATTGTATACTTTTGAGACAGCCAGGTGGGAGGTGTTCCCTCCAGAAACTCCAACCAGCCTGCCCACCGAGGTGGAGCCTTGGGAAGTTCAGGACATTTGCAGCAGGGAGAGGCCTGGCCTCTCTTCTTCCTGTGTGAAACCTGGGATTCAAACTGCTGGGCAGTACGCACTCTACTTGAGGGACTCTGGCCTTGTGAGAGTCCCTATTCCCCCCGTTTTTTTTTTTTTTTTTTTTTTTTTTTTTTTTTTCTTTTCACCCAATAAAACCTCACTTTAATTACCCTTTAAGCCATCTGTAAATTTTCATGGCCATGGGATGGACAAGCACCCCATCTTTAGCTGAACTAAGGAAAAGTCCTATAACAGTTTTGGCGCCCAATGTGGGGCTCAAGAAGCAGTGAGTGAAATGGGGACTCAAAACCTCTCACTGTTGCTTCTAAGACTTTTCATTCTTGAACTTCTGAGGGTGGGGGAAACCATGCCTCCACCCTGTGTCACTCCCAGGTCTTTTTCTTCCTTTTTCAGGCCCTGCCAGTGAGCAACACCTTCCCTCCAGTCCTCCATTCCTGCCAAGGCTAGAATGCATGGCCCAAGGGTCCTGCACAGCTGACTGGCTGGTTTCCAGCCACATGTAGCTGCTGCAGCCTTCCCCTTCCCTGGCCAAGGGGTTTAACTCTATCAAATAGTAATTATGCTTAAAATTTTATCCCTGGTGGAGGAATCAGTTGCAAAAGAATAAGAGGTTCTTCTCCAGGCATTTTTGAACTGTTTTATTCTTTGCTTTCTCTATCCCATCATCAGTTAACCTTTTATTTTATTTTTTAATTTTTGTTCCTTTTAGAAGACATTTTACTAATCCAGGCCCTCCAACTATCAACGTTTATACTCTCTGTAAAGTTTTGATTGTGAAAAACCATCTTGTGGGGACTGGGATATTGTGGGGACTGAATTTTCTTCTACCTGTCTGTGTGTTGTGTGAAGTGTCTATAAAAAGAGCTCTAATTAATTTAGCCTAAAGAAAGACAAGTTCTTGGATCAAATGCTTTTTTTTTTTTTTAAGGGAAGGTAAAAGCTGTGGCACCTTTCAGCTCCTATGACTTCAATCTTTGAAAAATAAAAACAGACCTAAATACTATTGTTAAAGTTCAGGTCAGATGCAAGGTTTGTTAAGTGCTTTGAGGTTACAAATCACTTTTTGGCTTTTGAGAACTATTTGACTTTCTGGCCTGACAATTGGTAAGGACTGGGGATATATGGAACTAACCATGCCCTTAACTAAGAAGGCAGGCATTGGCTACACTTAACACACAATTAAAGCAACTTATCAAGTTTTACCTTAAAGTTAAAAATTGCTCGGAGTTAATCAAAACTACTAGTAATAGATTTACATGCAAGGTGTGTAAGAACAGTGAAATGTATTTTACAGTGAAAGGTTATATGGAAGTGTAGAAATGTAAACTTTTGCTTAGTGTTAAAGGATTGTGTTAAGTTAAATTAGGAAAAAGCCAAAGGTTCAAAGAAGTGGTGGAATAATTGTTGAAATTAATCTTTCAGAAGATGTTCTCTGTGTGAACACATTGACTACATTCAAAAAAAGGGTATTACATGTTTTTTCTCTAAATTGAATGCTGAAATAAAAGCATAACGAGGTTTTCCCAAGTTGTTAATCTGCTCTTTGGCAAAATTTGTAAAGGGCTATGACAGGTTTTTGCTTTTTTAAAATTTCTGAGTCATCATTTTGGCAAAATTAATAATTTATGGTAATCTGGAATTCTATTTTATAATATCAAGTGTTTTAAATCTTGAAAATTTAACAGCTTTCCCAAAATAAAACTTCAGTTTTAAAATTGTCTCCCCTGGCACCTAGCTTTTAAAATACTTCAGAGGGCCCCTGAAGTGTCCAGAAAAGAGAGGTAAACTGGATTCTTTGACATGTTTAGGAACAAGGGATTGCCAAAATGATGCTCAATCTAGGTTATATTTTTGTGAATAATGCTAATATATATTTTTATATATTATTGTACGAGATTTCTAAAATTCTAATGTCTGAGTATATGCTATCAATTGTAATTAAGGTTTTATATTAACTTATTGTAAACCACAGAGATAACCAAATTTCTTTGTCAGTTGTGTTTCTAACTGTAATTACCCCTACATCTTGCTATTCACAGACAGTTGTAATCTTTTATAATCCTTTTTAAAACAAGGTTTATAATAAGTTGTAGGACTTTGACAGGCACTCTCAAATACAGATTTCTGATAAATTTGGATATTTTGACATTAGAATACAGAAAAATGTACAGGACTCCTGAAGAGCTGAAATGCTCACGAATATCAAGAAAAACAAGAGCTAACTAAATGAACTGAACTCAGGAATCTGAAGCAAATGTTTCTGACTTTTGCTTGGAATATTGCTGATTCTTGTTTTGTTTTTCATGAAGAGATCTTATTTTGAACTATGTATGGACTTTAATAATTAAGTTATACACTCCTGTGACCAAAATTTGGAGTATGTTTGTTTCTCTCTGCCTGGTTCCTCTAGAATCTGGAAAATATCTATGAATATTCTTAACTTATGGCAATACAGTTATTTGTATCAGTGCAATATATGTACATTTTCTTTTGCAACAGGACACAATTGGAATAATTGGTTATTTTACCAGGGCTTTGATTGGAAGGGCATGTTTTCCTTTAAGGAGTCAATCTTGACTTGCAGACCCAATAAAAGCCCAGTGGGGAAACTGGCCTCTTACCTCATCTACACAGTCTCTGTACAGGATTCCTGACCTGTGGTCAGTAAAGAAAGTCACTTTCTAACAGGTCTAGGAGCTCCAAGTTTATCTTGGGACCTTAACAGGAGAGAAGCACCCAACTCACAGGTGTTTGAGGCTATAAACCCATGGTTGGGCTCAACTTTAACAGTTCTTACCTGAGACTCCTTGTGGAACAAACTTCCATTAGAGCCTATCCAAAAGGCCAATGTAAAAATAATTATTCTTGCTGTATTTCATGCAAATAATCAGGCCAAGTATAAGACTAAAGTCTATTTCACAAATCATTCATTATTATGATTTTTTTTTTTAACAAAAACGAGGACTGGAGAGAGGGAAATTATATTTCAAACTTATCATAGAGTTGTCATTAAATTCTAAACTCATTAGTTGTCTTTAAGTTTTGCTTACATTTTAGACTAACCCTGCTTATTCCTGTGAAATTACCAGAAATCTCTAGGTGCTGTTCAGAAAGAACAAGAGGGATGAGTAATGTAGAAATCTGGATCAAAATTCTAGTTCTGAGCAATTATCCTGCAAATTCTGCCAGATGATGAGATAAATAGGGAATAAATAGACAGCACATCACCCGGAGGTTTCCTTTTGGGAAAGTACAACCAAGAGAGCTAACCGAAGTCAACCACCATGCACCCAAATCCTAGCAAACATAACTATAGCCACCAGTCATCTGGTTGTGTCACAAGACATCGTTTCCTCTCCTTTGTTGGAGGAGAACTTGGTTCCACAGTTGCACCTTAGCATTCAACTTATAAGGAGTCCATGCAACCCCCAGCCGAGATACATTTTTGTCCCAGACTCAATTCCAACCTTTGGGTCAAATCCCCAGGAAAGAAAACTGGATCTAAGGAATCCAGAGGCAGATGACAACAGAGATTAAAAGGCATAGCACAGGTAAGCATAGCTGATTCCTGCCAATTAAGCCAACCCCCAAGCTTCCTATTTCGTGGATAAAGGCCACTTTAATATCCGTGGCATAAATCAGGTCTAGAAAACTCCAAGGCTACTGACAGTAGGTGGAAGAGAGACATAGGTGAGAGCAGATAATTCCGAATCACTAGGTCCCCCTGCTTCATGGGTGCAAGCCGCTTTGGTACTCATGGTGACACCTGCCAAGGTCACCAGAACTCATGGATGCAAGTATGGAAGACGGCAATAGGATGGTCTTCCCTCTCTCCCTCACATACCCTAAGTATCTTCTGGGAAGAGAAGGAACCAGTGATAACTACTCCCCTCTTTCTAGATGTGTAGCCATTCCTTTTCAGTCTGTACCCCTTTTAGAATGCATCCTGAACCCCTGGGACCCCTTTGAACAAACACCTTTTTATTCCTTTCTCCTCCTCTATTCTCTCTTCACTAATAGGTAATTGGGTCTCCATACTATGGGACATCCTTCTCAGATGCATCCTCCGAATTGGAGAGAGTTATCTGCCAAACCTTAAACTGGTGGCTAGGATTAGGCTTAGGGGAAGGGAACCCAGAAGTCTGACATGCTGGCAAAATTAACCAGTTGGGCTTTTGGCCTCCCTATCCCTGTGCAAACTGGTAAAAGGCCTCAGAATTTTTGGGCTATCCTTACCCCACAACTTGTTTTGTTTTGATACATGTTTTCTAATAACTCCATTTGGCTGTTCTTGCCTTCAGGCCATCAAACTCCAAACAGTTATGCAACTGGAGCCTCTGACAATGGCCCCTTCTGCTGGGAACCCTTAGATCAGCTTCTGAGGGAGCTCCAACTCCCATTTCCCCAAGACAGCACCTCTTTCAACAGGAAGCATTTAAGAATGATCTTTGTTCTTATTCTTATTCTAATGGCAGTTAGATGCACTTCTTTAGAGAGGAGAATGTGACAGCCAGGTGGGACAACGGGGTCCCTGCAGAAACTCCTACCAACCTGCCCACTGAAGTGGAGCTTCAGGAAGTTCATGACATTTGCATCAGGGAGGAGCCTGACCCCTATTCTTCCTGTGTGGGATTCAAACTGCCAGGCAGGACGCACTCTAGTGGAGGGACTTTAGCCTTGTGAGAATCCCTGTTTCCCTCTTTTTTTCCCTTTTCACCCAATACAATCCTGCTTTACTCATGCTGTGAGCCATCTGTGAGCCTAAATTTTCATGGCTGTGGGACAGACAAGCACTCCATCTTTAGCTGAACTAAGGAAAAGTCTTACACCACTTTATAGTGTTGTATCTAAAAACTGACCTGAATACCCAAGATTACTCAAATTTTCTCCTATGTTTTATTTTAGAATATTGTTCAGTCTATAGCCTATTTTGAGACAATTTCTGTACAAGTTTTGAGGTCTATACCTAGGATCAATGTTTTGCTTGTGGATGAATACCCTATTGTTTTAGTATGTTTGTGAGAAAATTTCCCTTTTTCCATTAGATCTTTGTGCTTTTGTCAATAATCAGTTGACTGTATTTGTGTAGATCTATTTCTGGCCTCTTTATTCTGTTCCATTGATTTATGTGACTATTATTTCCCTAGCAATGATCTGTCTTGATTATTCTAGCTTTAAATTCTGTCTTCAAATTTAGTGGTGTGAGTCCTCCAACTTTGTTCTTCTTTTTAAATACTTTGTTGCTTTTCTACATGCTTTGACCTTCCATATACATTTTCAAATCTGTTTGCTGATGTTTATAGAGAAAGCTTGCTGGGATTTCGATTAGGATTGTATTGAATCTGTAAATAGCATTTAAAAACTCTACAACTTAACAATATTGAGCATCCTAATCCAGGAGTACAGAATACTTCTTCCTTTACTTAAACCTTTGATTTATTTCATGAATGTAGTTTTTTGTATACAGATCCTCTACAGATTGTATTTATACATAAGAACTTTTTTGATGTTATTGTAAATTGTACTTTTTAAAAAATTTATATTCCAATTGTTATTTGCCAGATCATTAAAAAAACAAACAACTTTTGTACATTGATCTTAAATTCAATGACCTTATTATACTTGGTCTATTAGTTTTCTATATTATTTGAGGTGTTCTATATAGCCAATCATGTCACCTGAAATTAAGGATACATTTAATTTTTCCTCTGAATATGGATGTCTTTTTAAATTCTTTTCATTATACTAGATAGGATATTCAACTGATGTTTAATATGAGTATTGATAGATGACTTCCTGCTTAGTTCTTGAATTTAAGAGAATACATTCAGTCTCTTCCTATTAAGTATGATGTTAACTATGGATATTCTCATATATACCCTTTATTAGTTTTAAAACCACTCTATTTATAGTTTTCTTGGTAGTTTTATCATGAATGTGTGATAAACTTTTCTGCATCTTTTAATATGATTTTTTTTCATTTTTCAGTATGTTAACATAAATTTCAGTAATCAAACTACATACTTTGTGTAATTTCTATTCTTTTGCATTTATTAAAATGTTTTTAATAGCTACGATGTAATCTACCAGTGAATATTCCATTTATGCTTGAGAAGAATGTGAATTCTTCTATTTCTGGATGAAGTATTCCATAATTATCAAGTAGATTAAATTGATTAATATACTGCTGTTCAGGTCATCTATTTCCTTACTCATTTCTGCCTACCTGATGTATCAATTATTGACAGAGATGTGCTGAAATCTCCAAAAAAGTCCATTTGTCTCTTCCTTCTTTTAGTTCTATCAGTTTTTGCTTTGTATGATTTGATGCTCTGTTGGTCGGTGCTCATACATTTAGGATTATTATGCCCCTTTGAATAAATGATCCCTTTGTTTTTGTATGCTTCTCTTTATTCCTGATAATCTTCTTTGTTTTGAGGTCTTTTTAAAATTAATATAGCTAGCTACTTCAGTGCTGTTTTGATTGGTGTATATAACTCTATATCTTTCTCCATATTGTTACTTTTAACCTGAAGATTATATTTAAATTTAAGTAATACACGTAAAATTATAAATATTTTTATATTTAAAGTGGGTTTATTATAGACAACATATAGTTGCTTTTATAGAAAAAAATTCAATCCAGTTATCTGCTTTTTAAATTCAATGTTTAGACCATTCACATGTATAGTGGTAATTGATATAGCTGTATTTAAACCTACTATTTTAGTAATTGCTTTCTGTTCATTGTATTCATCTTTTGTTTTCTTACATCCCTTCTGACTTTCTAGGTTTCAACTGATCACTTTTTAAAATTCCATTTTATCTCCTCTCTTAGTACATTAATTATATTTTTTGAGCTTCCAATATACATTTTAAAATAATCTAATTGTACATTCAAATAACACCATTTCCCTTTATTTGTAGCACAGCTAGTTTATAACAGAGTAGTCCCAATTCTTTCTTTCATCCTTTGTGCCATTGCTGACAAGTGATTCACTTATCTGTATATAATAGTCACTCAATACATTGTTAGTGTCACTTCTTTAAGCAGTTACATTTAAGAATAACACACTAAATATTTTTATTTTACCTGCATTTATTTTTTGTTTGATGCTGGTTATTTTCTTTAGATACATTCCATTTTCTGACCTATATTACCTCCTGCCTGAAGAGATTCTTTTAATATTCTTTACTGAGCAAATTAGCTAGTAATGAATTCCCTCAAGTTTTTTTTTTCCTTTTCTTTCTTTCTTTTTTTTAGAAAGCCCTATTTTCCCTCATTTTGAAGAATAATCCTCCGTTTGTGGTTTTATTTTTTCTTTCAACACTAAATTTTTTTTCCCACTGTCTTGCTTATATTAGTTGTATTGTTTTAGTTTGTTCTGGCTGCTATAATAAAATATCATAGACTGAGTGGCTTATAAACAATGTATTACTTACAGTTCTGAAGAAAGCCCAAGACTGGCCCAGTGTGGTGGCTCACACCTGTAATCCCAGCACTTTGGGAGGCTGAGGTGGGCAGACAACTTGAGTTCAGGAGTTGGAGACCAGACTGGCCAACATGGTGAAACCCCCCTCTACTAAAAATACAAAAATTAGCTGGTCGTGGTGGTGGGCACCTGTAGTCCCAGCTACTTGGGAGGCTGAGGCAGGAGAATTGCTTGAATCTGGGAGGTGGTGGTGGCGGCAGTTAGCTGAGATCATGCCACTGCACTCGAGCCTGGGTGACAGAGTAAGACTCTGTCTCAAAAACAAAACAAAACAAACGTCCAAGATTAAGGTGCAACCAAATTTGACCTTTTGGGAGGGCCTACTTTCTAGACAACCATCTTTTCACTGTGTCTTTACCTGGCAGAAGGAAAGAGGCCTCTGAGTTCTCTTTTCTAAGAATACTAATCCTAATTGTGAGAGTGCTGTCTTTATGACCTAATTATGTCCCAAAGGCACCCCTCCTAATACCATAAATTTCGTGGTTAGTATTTCAACATATAAATTTTGGAGGAATGAAGATTCAAACCATAGTAATTTTTTTTTTAATAAGTAAAAGGATTTTACACCTTTTGGCTTCCAAGTTTTCTCTGTTTTCTATTCCTCTAGAAGTTTGGGAATGCCATACACTCAGGTGTATATTGTTTGATATTTATCCTGCTCGGTGTTCTATAAACTTTCTGAATCTATAGACTGTTTTTTTTTTTTTTTTTTGTTTGTTGTTGTTTTGGAAAGTTCTGAATTATTATTTCAAATATTCCCGTACCATTCTCTCTTTGGTCTTTTTCTGTTTTACCAATTTTGTTGCTATTATAACTTTTGAATTTGTACCTCAGTTCTTGGATGTTTTGTTCTAGTTGTTTTACCATTTTTCTCTTTGCATTTCTGTTTCAGAAGTTACTATTAACAAATCTTCAATTTATAGCTTTTGTTTTCTTTTGTTCATTGAGTGAACTGTTGAATTCGTTTTGAAAATTCTTTATTTCTCCTTCTGTTCTTTATTTCTAGTTTTACATTTCATTTTTTACTTCTAGTTTTCATCTCTCACTTGACATTACTCATTTGATCTTGGATATTTGCTGTATTTTCTATTTGAAGCCTTAACAACAATAATTATTTTAAAATTCATTTTCTGATAATATTATGTCCTAGATGAGTCTAGTTCTGATGATAGCTTTGAGTCTTCAAACTTTTTTTCTTTCCTTTTGGTATGTCTTGTAATTTTTTTGTTGAAAGCCATACATGCATGCTAATAGATATTGAGCTGAATAGGCCTTCAGTTAAACATCTATGTTAATTGTGCTAGGAGTTCAGATTAAAATTCCTCTTATGTCTTTGTTCCTTTCTCTCTCTCTCTTTTTTTTTTTTTTTTTTTTTTTTTTTTTTTTTTTTTTGTAAAAAAAGTGTTTTTTTTTTTTTTTGTGGAAGAAAAGGGCTTCTGTTCGTATTGCTACTCAGGTAAAGTCTGACTCCTCCAACTCCTTCAACTGCAATCCATTAGAGGCTCTCTGGTATGGTGGTAGAGTTTGAGAGAGGGAAGTGTTTTTATTAAAATTAAGTGTTAATTTTCTGATAAAACCTTAGTATTTTCATAGGCCTATGTCTTGGACTGTGGTTTTACCAGTATTCTTCTTCTTCCTCCAGGGATATAGCTTTTCTCTTTTTGCCTCTCTCTCTTTACTGTACATTGCTCTTTTCTTGGGCTGTAGCAGACAGACAGAATATATTTTCCTGGAATTTTATTCCCTGTTTTGTATACTTTTTTTTTTTTTTTTTTTTTTTTTTTTTTTTTTT
>NW_016811527.1:1328888-1335750 GCF_001698545.2 Rhinopithecus bieti | reverse complement strand
TTTTTTTTTTTTTTTTTTTTTTTTTTTTTTTTTTTTAGATGAGACAAGTAAGTTGGAGAGGGACAAAGTTGGATAGAAATTCTCTGAGGTAGCCAGATCAAATAAGGTTCTTATAAAATGCTCTAACAAAGTTTTTCCCCTGCAGAATCAGCCTTTGTTTGGGTAAAGAATCTGGGGAACTTTTACCATGTCTTATCTTCCTATCTCCCTGCCATGAACACTAGAAGACTATTTTTAGATCCTCACTGTAAGGATCTAAAATTGTGTGGATCACCCCTCTGATTGTGAACCTAGGTTTTTCCAACTCTCACACTAGTCTAGTCCACAGGAATTCAACACATTTACTAGTAAAGTAAGTGATCTTATCATTTATGATGTCCAGTACTTTCTGCTTCAGGTAAGCAGATCCCTGGGATGGATCTCTTTGTTGATCTACGTTTTGGGGTATGGATTCACACTGATCTTAGTGCCTTCTTCCCTGTCTGAATGAGGATAGGCAATTGGCAACATTCATGATGTAAGTTTCAGAGGAGCTTGGTTGAGGTGTTGAGTAGAATTTCTTCTTATCTTCATTTAGTTGCATACAATGAAAGAGCAAAAAAAACCTAATACTATGTCTTGAAAATATGTTAAATGATAAATATGAGAGATTATTAGAATCTAAGTGAATTACTTGAAAGCAAATGTAAATATACAAGGTGGCTAAGGTGTTGATATAAGAATGCTTGAAAAGTTGAAAGAATTGAAACTACGAAAAGCAGAGTGAACAAAGAAAAGTAATATGGAACAAAAAGAGATAAAGAATGAATATTAATACTTTCTGAAAATAAAGTAGCTTTATACTGCTTAACAGATTATTAAGGTCACTTAAAGTTACCAATAAATAAATGTTCTTTAAAAATTGTCTTTTCTCTGCTGAAGTCAAACAGGGCATTTCAATTAATATTACAATGATTCAGTAAATGTTTATAGTATTCAATAAATACAATTAAAACATATCCATATGCCAATATTGAGCAATATGTAAAGGAAACACCAAAAGTAATCCCATTAACAAGAGCTACAAATAAATAAAATACCTAGGAATATACTTACCAAGTATATTCTCCACCATTATAGAGAAAGATCTCTATAATGAATACTACAAAATACTGATGCAAGCAATTGAAAAGGGAAAAAAACAAATAGAAAGATATTCCATGTTCATGGATGGAAATAATAAGTATCATTAAAATGTCCATACTACTCAAAGCAATCTATAAATTCAGTGCAGTCCATATCAAAATACCAATGACATTCTTCACAGAAATGGAAAAAATGATCCTAGAATTTATATAGAAACACAAAAGATCCAGAATAGCAAAAGCCATTCTAAGCAAAAAGAACAAAGCTGAAGTAATTACATTACGTGATTTCAAATTACATTACAAAGTTATAGTAACCAAAATAGCATGGTTCTGGCATCAGAACAGACACACAGATCAGTAGAACAAAATATGGAACCCAGAAATAAATCCATACCTCTATACTCAACTCATTTTTGAAAAAGGTGTCAAGAATATACACTGGAGAAAGGTAAGTCTTTTCACTAAATGGTGCTAGGAAAGCTAGGTATCCATAAGAAAAGAATGAAACTAGACCCCTATCTGTTGACATATTCAAAACTCAAATGAAAAGACTGAAATCCAAGGTCTGAAATTATGAAGCTACTAGAAAAAAACATAGGGGAAAACACTCCGGGATGTTGGTCGGGCAAAGATTTATTGAATAAGACCTCAAAACAACAGGCAACCAATGCAAAAATAGACAAATAGAATCACATTATACTAAAAAGCTTCTGCACAGCAAAGGAAACTATTAACAAAGTGGAGAGACAACCCACAGAATGGGAGAACATATCTGCAAAGTATTCATCTGACAAGGGATTGACAAACAGAATATATAAAAGCTCAAAAAACTCAACAGGAAAAAAATAATAATCTGATTAAGAAATGAACAAAAGTTCTAAACAGACATTTCTCAAAAGGAGACATAAAAATGGCCAACAGGTATATGAGAAAAATACTCAACATCTCTAATCATCTGATAAATAAAAATCAAAACTCAAATGAGATATTTCACTCCAGATAAAATTGCTTTTGTCCAAAAGATGCTGGTGAGAATGTGGAGAAAGGAAAACACTTACCCTTATACACTGTTGGTGGGAATGTAAATTAGTACAGCCTCTATGGAGAACAGTGTGGAGACTACTTACAAGGCTGAAAATAGAACTACGATGTGATCCAGCAATTCCACTGTTAGGTAGATATTCAAAAGAAAGAAAACCAGTCAATCAAAGAGATGTCTGCACTCTCATGTTTACTGAAGCACTCAATTCACGATAGCCAAGATACGGGATCAACCTAAATTTCCATTAATGGATTAATGAATAAAGAAAACGCAGCACATATGCAAAATGGAAAATTATCCAACTATAAAAAAGAATGAAATCTTGTTATTTGCAACAACATGGATAGAACTGAAGGACATTATGTTAAGTGGAATAAGTCAGTACAGAAAGACAAATATTACATGTTCTCACTCATATGTGGAAGCTAAAAGAAAACTGAATTCATGAATATTGAGAGTAGAATTATGGTTACTGGAGGCTAGGAAAGGTATTAAGAAGGAGTACTAAAAAAAAGACAAAATGGCTAATGGGTACAAAAACACAGATAGAATGAATAAAATTTAGTATTCACTAGCACAATTTGGTGACTATGGTTAATAATAATATTTTGTATATTTTAAAATAATGAAAAGAGTGAAATTTGAATGTTTCTAACACAAATAAATGATAAATGATTGAGGTGATAGATATTCTGATTACTCTGATTTGATAATTACACATTATATGCTTCCATAAAATATCACATGTACCTCATGAATATGGACAATTATTAGGTGTCCATGGTAATTAAAATTAAAATTAAATTAAAAGTATAAAAGTAAATAAATAAAATACAAAGAACATATCAGAAAAATAAAGTGTTATGAAGGGCAGGTGAATCTCTGATGTTATTACTTGTTACCTTACTTCATTTTACGATAAGAAGCAGTAGAAATTATAGATAATCTTCAGCAGAAATAATTTTCTTGATTTGTTTGTTGTTAGTTCTCTTCCTAATGGACAACTAAATATGCAATGAGCAACTTGTAACTTCAATTTTGCAAAGGTAATTTCAGATTTTATTAGAGAGTAACATTCATAGATAATACTGAAAATTTTAGAAAACTACTCACAATATTGCACTTACTCGGGTAGGCAGATACTTATACTGAAGGGTCTGGGCAAACCATTGTAAATAACTGTAGAAACCCACTTACGCCCAATATAAAGTGGTGACGTGATTTTTTTCCATTTTCTAAATATTTTATGACTTTAAATTGTGTTTGATTGAATACTTAATTTTAGATGCATAAGCTTTTTTGATTAAAAGAGTTGAGTGATGTTCTTTTTAAGTGATGTGATCAGAAATATTTATCTAAGTTGAAATTACTACAGGAATATGCAGCAAACATAACCATTCCTTAATGTGGGCAGTTTTAACATTAAATAGTTGACCAAACAAAATAAAGCAATAGTCATGGTATTTTGTAAAATTCATTTTAGTTACGGCATTTAACATTTTATTTAGCTAATATGTAATTCTCTTTTCATTCTAGGATGTTCTATGTGCTCTTTACTCGAAAATTGTGTGAATTTTGACACCTATTAAGTTTAGAAATAAATTTTCAACTTATCTAAAGTTAACAATGGGGAAGATCTTCATGAAATCAAAACTCCAATCTATTTTATGAGTAAAAGTATGTTAGAATGCAATGTTCTGCTTATGATACATCTGTTGATTATTAATAACAAGAAGCCAAAATTGATAATGCTATTATTTTTATTTTACATTAGAATAAACTAAAATGTAGAAAGAGCCAACTATCGATGATTTACATTAAGAATCTGTGCGGATAAAATACCACTGTCTTTGAGTATCATGAGTTTTAGAGCAATAAGTCAATTTACCACCTCTTATTTGTTGCTAATTATATCATTATTTCTAAAACAGAGTAAGAGATGTATCACATAATTATCTGAATTCTTCATAAAATACTATTTTCTTTTCAACTAAAATCTAATAAAAGTAATATTATTGTATCTTGCACATCTGGATAGCTACTTTACTATTGAGGACCATAAAATAATATAATTTCAAAGCTCATCTTATTTGTGTTTACTGTTATATTTTTTTCCTAAACTCTATTGCCTGGTTATTATGGAGTAGAGAGATAATATCAGAGGCTGATTTTATGTGTAGTATGCACTATACAAACAAAGGATTTTGCAGTGATTTTAATAGATAAGTTTGGTGTTATAAATGAAACTCAGACAGGTGATAAAGAAGTGCCGAAGAGGGAGGGAAAGTCTTTGCTTAAGGAATTAATATTTTTGTTGAAATGGCGCTTGTTCTTAGTAAAGTATATATTTTTAAATGTAATTAATTTGAGATTTTATTGTTTGGCTTTGTTATGTTTAATTTGTCAAATCATTTTGGCTTTAAAATTATAAAAGGGTGACTATCATAAGAAACCTACACCTAATTTTATGTCTTTATTTTAATTATTTTCTAATAAAATATATCATTGAAGGATTCATAATTTTTTTCTTAATAAAAATTTAAACTTGAGAAACACTATGATATGGTTTGACTCTGTGTTCCCACCCAAATCTCACTTTGAATTGTAATCCCCATAATCTCTGTATGTCAAGGGCAGGACCAGGCGGAGGTATTAAATAATTGAAACAAGGGAGCACTTTCCGCCATGCTATTATTGTGATAATGAGTGAGTCTCAGGAGATCTGATGGTTTTATAAGCGTCTGGCATTTCTCCTGCTTGCACTCACTTCATCCTGCTGCTCTGTGAAGAAGGTGCCTGCTTCTCCTTTGCCCTCCATCATGATTATAAGTTTCCTGAGGCCTCCACAGCCATACAGAACTGTGAGTTAATCAAACCTCTTTCCTTTATGAATTGCCCAGTCTCAGGTATTTCTTCACAGCAGTGTGAGAACAGGCTAATACATACTGCTATTTAAGAAACATGAGGGATCCAATTGTGTGATTTAACCCATAACCAAGTAGTTATCATTCTATGAGAGTAGTGATTAAAGACATAACAGTTTCTAGAACATATATTTTCTAATACATCAAATAATTTGCTTTTGTCATTGATTGAAAAAGAAAACCAATACAAAAAAGCCATCAAGTCGATAGCTTAGTAATTAAAATCTTATTTTTATGTTTGCCTTTATACTGGAAGGAAAAGCACTAGTTTGTTTGGAAAGCAAAGCTGTCAAATGTGACATACATTGTTCCTCAGATCTATTATAGAAGGTTCACATTAAGTGCAGTTTTGTCACATGCATTAACTTTATTTTGGAGCATCGAGGGCATGGATAAAGATTTTGTTTCACAAGAAGACTTTATTGTAAAATAGATATGGGCTATGTTATTGAAGTGAAATTATTGGGCACTTTAGGTATCCATTTTTACCTAGGTCCTAGGACTATTTGGCGTAGTAGGTTGTAATTGATTTCGAGGTTCCAATACATATACTAACCTCGGAATTTGCTTTGTGTGACTATATGTTTCGACAATGTTTAAACTATTAAACCATTAGGCTGGTTAGGAGTACTATAAATTGGGCATGCATCTAATGTCAGTTAAACCTTCCCTGTGTTCAGCAACTTTTTGTAGGTATCATCTGTGTCTTTTGGCTTAAATTTATTTTCAAACCTTTTTTTTAGCTTCTTATGCAAGTAGTTTCACAATTGTCTGCACCTTAAAATCACCAGGAAAGCTTAAAAAAATCCTGATGCTCCAGACATAATACAGACAAATTAAGTTTGCAACTCAGAATGGGAAGCAGTCATCAGTAGTTTTTAATACTTTCTAGATGACTCCAAAGTACAGTCAAGATGCAGAACTACTACCTAAAACCATATTTCCCTTACATAGAAAAATATTTTGTTTCTTTTAAAAGAGAGGCAGCCAGACTCCATAGACTTTTGTCTTCTTTTCAATCAAGAACAGCTGTTCTATCTTCATTATTCCATTCCTTCTTTCCTCATTCAGAGTGAAGTGTGTGTATTTTTAGAATAATACAACTTCTGATCCTTGTTCTTATTCCTAGCACTTTATGACTCTTCCAGTACCTCAGTGCATCAATTAGCTCCTCACTCATTTGCAGTTTTACTTTATCACTTTCTGATTAGTTTTCTTTTTTTTTTTTTAACCAAAGTTCCTTTCTGTCTAAAATATAAACGATAATAATTTTTAGAGTGAATAGAAGGCGGTTTGGAAATAAATTGGCCCAATAATAAACATGCTGAAAAGAAATCTTGGGTCTTGGGTCTGGTATAGAATTGTGGGGAAAAAAATATTTCCATTCAACATATTTATTCCCAGTACTGCTCTCCTGAAGTTTGGGGGCTTAACTTTACACTACACACTTTGTACAGAAAAGTAAAAGTTAAACAAAGAAACTAAGTAAGTGAATCCTACATTGGTAGATTACTGAAACACCTGTGAAAATAATCCATTTTGTGTAGGAGGATATCCTCAACTGAGACACTGCAGGATATTAACAGAGACGTTTGAAATGTTTTAGCATAGAATAAAAACTTTAGTGAAGAAAGAGAGAAGACTGTGAGAGTCAGTAGTACTTTTAGATAACTTTTAAGAAAGGATGTGCCTTTCGTGCCAAGCAAACTATGTACCTGCATCCCTAACAATAACCATCATTCTTAGCAAACTGTCACAAGAAGAGAAAA
>NW_016811527.1:1323475-1327743 GCF_001698545.2 Rhinopithecus bieti | reverse complement strand
TTTTTTTTTTTTTTTTTTGGACATTTCTTTGCTTTTTTGTGCCAAAAAGTTATCTGAGGTTTACCTTATACCTTACCATCTTAGTCCATTTTGCGTCGTTATACTGGGTAATTTATAAAGAAAAGAGGTATAATTGGTTCACAGTTCTGCCAGCAATACAGGATGCATCACACTGGCATTTTCTCATGTTCTGGTGAGGGCCTCAGGAAACTTTAAATCATGCCAGAATGCACAGGGGCAGGCAGCCAGCGTGTCAAATGGTGAGAGCAGGAGCGAGAGAGAGGAGAGGAAGGTCACAGACTCTTTTAAACAACCAAATCTTGCGTGAGCTAATTGAGGGAGAACTCATTTGCATTCAAGGGGATGGTGCTAAAACATTCATAAGATTTTCTCTCCTATGATACAATCACCTCCCACCAGGCCACATCTCCAACACTGGAAATCACATTTCAATATGAAATTCAGAGGGGAGAAACATCCAAACTGTATGACTTACCTGACTCAAATCTGCAATCAGTCGTCTTCAAAGACTCTTGGTTAATTTTCTGAAGAAATTATATTTGAGATCAAAATGAAAGTTTTAGGGGCACTCATTTGCAACTAGGTTGGCATTGATTTGGGGTCAATTTAGTGGTCAGAGCTACATATTATATATTTAATATATATAATTACATATTTTTAAACATATCAATTTGTTATTGCTACATATTTTATACTTAAAAACTGATTGTATCTTTACCTTTTACAGTAAAAATCATAATCCAAAAAGTATAACTGATCTGCTATAAATTACAATATAAAAACGTCTCTAAAATATTTGTATCACTGTAAGTACAAAATTTAAAATTACCATGTAAAGATTATTTCTTTTAGTTCCTTTTGCTCTTAGGATATATTTCAATGAAATGTTACAGTTAAAACCCTGTATTTTAAATCCTTACTCTGAGCTTTGTTACCAGTTTGTTATATGGTGAGGATCATTTGTTTTTGTTTTATTTTTAATTTTAGACATTCGTAAATTATTTACGTTTTGAAAAGATAATTTTATTTAGTAAATCAAAAGTGAAAACTCTTTAGATGGTTTTGTTATACAAGAGTCTCTGTTCCCATAGTTACAAATTGTTATTTGTTTCAAATCTATCTATCTATCTATCGATCTATCTATCTATCTATCTATCTATCATCTATCATCTCTCTATCTGTATATTTTTCTCTTTTTTTGAGAGGGAGTCTCACTCTTTTGCCCAGGCTGGAGTGAGGTGGCATGATCTCGGCTCTCCGGGGTTCAAGTGATTCTCCTACCTCAGCCTCCCAAGTAGCTGGGATTACAGGCGCCTGCCACTATGTCTGGCTAATTTTTGTATTTTTAGTAGAGCAGGGTTTTGCCACAGTGGCCAGACTGGTCTCGAACTCCTTACCTCAGGTGATCCACCTGCCTCGGCCTTCCAAAGTGCTAGGATTACAGGCATGAGCCACTGTGCCTGGCCTATTTATCTGTCTTTTTAAAGCAAAACTGAATGTGTATCTATAAACATATTATCTAATTTCCTTCATTTCTTACATAAAATAATCATACTGAATATACTATATGCAACTTGCTTTTAAAAATAAACTGTGTAGATATCTGTTGAAAGAGACTATTCCTCTTTTGAGATAGGGCTCACTCTGTTGCTCAGGCTGAAGTGCAGTGGCGCAATCACGGCTCGCTGCAGTCTTGACCCCTTAGGCTCAATCAGTCCTCCCACCTCAGCCTCCAGAGCAACTGGGACTACAGGCATGTACTACCATGCCGGCTAGTTTGTGTATTTTTTGAAGAGACAAACTTTCCCCATGCTGCCCAGGCTGGTCTTGAACTCCTGGGCTCAAGCGTACCTCCCACCTCTGCCTCGCAAAGTGCTGGGATTACGGGAGAGAGCCACTGGGCATGACTCATTTCTTTTTATAGCTGCTAGTACATGATTGTGTGGTTGTACCATTTAACCAATCTTCTGTTCTTGAACACTTAAACTCTTTCCAATATTTCATTATTAATTTAATATCATAATTATTAGTCCTATACATATATCTACGCAACTGTTTCTTAAATGAAAACTTCAGTGCTGTTCATATTTAATTCCTTGCACCAAACATACTTTTACATTTATCAATTATTTCACTTTTATCTTTTCATTATTAATTTTTTTTTTTTTTACAATGCAGTGTTTGTGGTGGTTATATTGCAATTTTGTTCTTAGATTATAGGCTATTTAAGTTGAATTTTCAGTGAACTAGATGAGTGTTAAATCACCTGGTGACAGAAATAGTAAATAAGGGAACTGGGGGATTAAGACTATGTCAGTTTGCATAAAGTGTAGCTGAATCATTTTAGAGAGAATTTATCATATTGTTATTGTATCCATTGTCTATTGCATTGTTGATAAGAATGGGTGCTGATGACTAAAAATGGTGGGCTACGATGGCTATTTGTTGGATCTAAAATTTATTTGTACTCAGCCATGATTGCTTCTCTACAGTATGGATTTGAAAACACGCACACTGAATTTTCAAAAACCTTGTAAAGAGGATTCCCATGAAGTTCCAACGGGAGGCACCAAAATGGTTATTGGAAGTAGTGCTTTTGTTAATAAGAATAGTGACAGACAAATGCAGACTTCTGGGTTTCTCTTCAAGGAGCAAGCTTCTAGTATTGTCAATGGCCAAGAGACCTGCCGTGGTCTCAGCAAGAGAATGTCTGGGGCTCCCCCCCCACCAAGAGCGGCAACAGCAGCTGCTGTAGCAGCCTCAGCAGCAGCAATTGTGGACAAATGCAAGCGTAGAGGCTTAGATGCTTCTGCATCAAAAGCAGAATTACAGGATCTTGGTTCTGGTGATGGCTGGGTTTCCAACATCAGCAGCAGAGGGTGATTGTGCACTTGGTAACACTGTTTTTCATTTTATATTTCTCTAATCTAATGATCATAACACCTTCCTGAAGTTACAACTTCTGGTATAATTTCATCTTACTGTTTTTTCTCCTCTAACCCTACCAACATTTTCCAGTATTCTAATTTTTCCTTTGAAAAATCTGGAGAGACTTCTATTTTCTGTCCAGGAACAAAATAATATATATTAAAATTAAAACTCTAGTTCTATTTTTATTTATATTTACCTGATGTATATTTGTCCATATATTGATTTCCAATCTATCTATTTTCATCATGGACCACCTATTCCTAGATTTTATTTTATTTTTTGGTGCCTGAGAGTCTGTACACATACTCCTCTACTTAAAATAAGGCTGCAGTTTCTACTGAATGTGTATGCTTTCACGCCATTGTAAAGGCAAAAAAAAAAATCGTACTTGAAGCAATATAAGTCAGGAACCATCTGCATTTAAGTTTTGAATTCATTGTACTTAAATATATTTTAAGTCTCCTTTTATATTAGGAATCATATTCCTGCCGTCTTATTTGCATCTTACATTTAAGGTATTTCACGTTTTCTTTCTTTCTTTCTTTATTGTTTTTGTATCTCCTTTCCTGCTTCCCACTTGTTTGACTTACTTTTGCTGGCTTAAAATTACACATTCTATTTTTAATTTTCTTTTTAGTCTTGCCCTAGCTTCTTTTATTTCTATTGTTGCCTCATCCACTACCTCATTTTTAATTTTTGTTCTTACTGTCATTATAGTAGTTAAAATAAAAAATATAACTAATGGTATTGGTAGTTAAAAATATAAGACAAACTGAACTTCTGAAACTTTGAATTTGATATAGAAAATTTATTTTAGATTTTCTGATATGGCTGAAATTCAGTAAGAATATGCTATAAGCCTTCTGTAGAGATTTGGAAGACATATAAAATATAAATATATAACCTAAGATTATATTTATCTCTCTATATATATATATATCTAAGATTATGTATATATATCTATATATAAGATTATATATATCTGTGTATATATAGATATTTATATATGTATATATAAATATATATGTGAGTGTATGTGTGTGTGTATATATGTGTGTGTATATATATACATATATATACATATATATACACACACACATAAATACATAAAACATGTTATTTATTTAGTCACCCAGACACTGTTGCCTAAACTATGAATGTGCAATAAAATCAAACTACCGGTAGAGATGTTTGGGAGGTAATATTGCACATGCTTGGTACATAGGTGGCACTGGATAAATGCTAGCAACAAGAGTTTGTGCTAATAATATGTCATGAGTATAATAGAAAATTTTTTTTGATCACTTCAAATTACG
>NW_016811527.1:1290802-1322072 GCF_001698545.2 Rhinopithecus bieti | reverse complement strand
AAAAAAAAAAAAAAAAAAAAAAAAAAAAAAAAAAAAAAAAAAAAAAAAAAAAAAGCTTATCTAACACATATATTTTCCTTGTAAGGCACATCACAGACTTTTTGCACTTAGGAAAACTGGGTAGTACCTTACGATTGGAGACCATTTTAAACAGCAAAATAAACAAAAAAGGAGAAAAATATGTAAAATGGTACTAAATAGACTGCAAAAATCAAACTTATTTGGCACATGAGGGCTGAAACAAAATGCAGAGGACTGTCTACCTCAGCTGAGATCAGGAAAGCTGGGTAACTCCAGCTTTTTGCCATTTTATGCACATCTGGAAATAATTGTAAGCACCACAATCATTGATGTGAGGATTAAAATTAAATTGTGCTGAGTTGTCAAATTTGCAAACGTGAAATCTGAGAATTACGAGAATCAACAGCGTATGGAGCATACAGAGCCAGCATGTGAGCATATAGCTACTTGTCCTTTCTCTCACTGGCCATATCTGTACTATGTAATTCAACCAAATTTCCATAAGTCCAGGTTGACCGCCCTATCCTTGTTAATCTCAGGTCTGATAAGAAGCCCTAGCTGTAGCTTGTTAGGGAGTTCAATGTTACATACATACATACATATATATATATATATATATATATATATGTATGTATGTATGTAACATTGAACTCCCTAACAAGCTACAGCTAGGGCTTCTTATCAGACCTGAGATTAACAAGGATAGGGCGGTCAACCTGGACTTATGGAAATTTGGTTGAATTACATAGTACAGATATGGCCAGTGAGAGAAAGGACAAGTAGCTATATGCTCACATGCTGGCTCTGTATGCTCCATACGCTGTTGATTCTCGTAATTCTCAGATTTCACGTTTGCAAATTTGACAACTCAGCACAATTTAATTTTAATCCTCACATCAATGATTGTGGTGCTTACAATTATTTCCAGATGTGCATAAAATGGCAAAAGCTGGAGTTACCCAGCTTTCCTGATCTCAGCTGAGGTAGACAGTCCTCTGCATTTTGTTTCAGCCCTCATGTGCCAAATAAGTTTGATTTTGCAGTCTATTTAGTACCATTTTACATATTTTCTCCTTTTTTGTTTATTTTGCTGTTTAAAATGGTCTCCAATCGTAAGGTACTACCCAGTTTTCCTAAGTGCAAAAGTCTGTGATGTGCCTTACAAGGAAAATATATGTGTTAGATAAGCTTTTTTTTTTTTTTTTTTTTTTTTTTTTTTTTTTTTTTTTTTTTTTTTTTTCAGATCTGAGTTACAGTGCTGTGGTTTAATGAACCAACCATATACACTAAATAAAGTTGCTTTGAAAAGAAATACACATGTAGCAAGTTTATGTTTTAATCAATTGAAAAAACATTGTGACCACAGACTTGCAGAAATGTAACTCTGTATTTTTCTTTAGAACAATGTTTCAGTAGTCTCTAATTCTATGTATTTGGTGACTTTATAGAACAAAACACAGTGAATAAATAAGAATCTACTGTATTTCCATACAAGTTCTCTCCTACATTAATGTCTTCTTTATCTTCTATTTTAAACACTTCTGAGATGTTCCTTAATATGTGCTCCAAAACAGAATTTGTATGATTTTGCCCTGAATGGCCCAGGATTACTATTTAATTAATATGTTCTTACTTAATAGTAAGATAGAGTAGTTATCCCTCTACTATAATCAGTAGAGAAATATAGTTCTATAACCAAAGCAACAGAGAATATTGCTGTGATGGTTAATATTGAGTGTCAACTTGATTGGATTGAAGGATGCAAAATATTGTTCCTGGGTGTGTCTGTGAGGCTGTTGCTAAAGGAGATTAACATTTGAGTCAGTGGACTGGGAGAGGCAGATCCACCCTCAATCTGGTGGGCTCCATCTAATCAGCTGCCAGTGCGGCTAGAATAAAGCAGGCAGTAGAAGATGGAAGAGTAGATTTTCTGAGTCTTCTGGCCTTCATCTTTCCTCTGTGTTGGATGCTTCCTGCCCTTGAACATCAGACTCCAAATTATTCAGCTTTTGGACCCTTGGACTTACATCAGTGGTTTGCTGGGGGCTCTCAGGCCTTGGGCCACAGACTGAAGGCTGCGCTGTTGGCTTCCCTACTTTTGAGGCTTTGAAACTCAGACTTGCTTCCTTCCTTGCTCCTCAGCTTTCAGACAGCCTCTTGTGGGACATCACCTTGTGACTGTGTGAGTCAATTCTCCTTAATAGACTCCCCTTATATATACATCTATCCTATTAGCCCTGTTCCTCTAGAGAACCCTGACTAATACGGTTGCCTACCTAGCTTAATCTTGGTTCCCATCCTATTGTTCCTTGTTGCCTAAACTCACTTATTTTTTTATCTGCATATTTACATATCATACCTATATTTTCACATATATTTTGGTTCCAGACATATTTTTATCCTAAATCCCCTAGTTTAGTACATTCTAATTATACCAACATCGTAGACATTGTATTTGAAATAATACACAGATTTGGCCTTGTACTAACATAATTTAACTCTACTTTCCTAATGTAAATGAAACCCAAATTCTTGGAATCCCCTTCAATCAGGTTATAAGTATATGATCGAAGGTCTTGTGTAAACCAATAAGATTTCCATTCCGAAGTAAACAGTTTCAAAAAACGATTATATGTGACACTTCCATTTTTACTTTCATGTGTGATGTCAAACATATTAGAGGTTTGGTGGTTGGAATTATAGTACCAGCAGCACTTTACCAGTGGTTGCAAAACAAAGTTCCTGGTGTAAAAGCTGGAAGGTGAAGAGAGCAGTGATTTATTTATGGTTCACTCAAGTAACAGATTTATTATTAAGTGATAACTCTGGTCTGGTTTAGGGGCTTTGGTCTTGAAAAATTTGTTTTAAAGTTGGTTTGAAAGCCTTTGGTATGTAATTTAAGAAGTATGTCAGAGAGGAAAGAAATAATACTGAAGATAGAGTTGCTGAAATTTGAAATCATACACCTTTAGATCAACCTTGCAATCATAGTTTAAAGAGGGCGATGGTACACTGAAACTACAGAACAACAAGGATAAAAAAAAATCATGTAAATCTGTCAAAGATCAAATAGATTGTCTATAATAAATCACTCTTTGACCAAAAAAGTCAAAATTCTCTTTCAGTAAAAAGGACATTATAGAAGATAATAAAGTTAAATATTCATTGCTCTGACAGAAACAAATCTCAACTTTGATTTTTATGCCAAATAAAATAGCATTTAAGTATATAGCCAAAATAAAGTTATTTTCATTGATATAAAGACTAAGGAACTTTACCATCACATTTTTCAACAGGTTATATTTCAATAGAAATAAAAGTAAAATGATAGAAAGACAGGAATGGCAAAAAACTTTAGGTATTATTTTTGTCAGAGATCCATACAGTATAAAACTCAAAGAAAAATTGAGATTGGTGAGACCTAAGGCTTGTAGAAAACTATTATAAGAGGTGAAGAAACAGTGGAGAAAATCAGATGATAAACACAGAAGTCAGTTATTTTATGCATTAGTGGCATTGTTGTGTAGATTTTACCGCAAGTATTTTGCAAAACTTCTAATTTTGGTTTTGATTTTGCCAATTGCAAATGACAAGTTTTGGTTGTAAATAAATTTAAAACTCTCCTTTATTTTCCAAACTATATTAAAATTCTATTTGTTAAGTTTTAATAAATCAAAAGCCACTAACAGCCAGCAGTCCCAGAAGCAAGTTCTCATTTCAGAAGTAATTTACATACTAGGTCATACCATTCTCCTTTAGCATCTTTCCAGGCAGTATCATTAGAGATTGATGCTCCATTTCAAAGAGCTAGAGCACCTTACTTCTACTTAAAAATTATATATATATATATATATTTATATATGTATGTATATGTATATATAGATACACAAGCATATATATTTACACATAGATATGCATAGACACATATATATACACACACACATACATATATCTATCACTCTTTTTTCCTTGCAATCTCATTCCAAACAACATTTCCAGTTAGATTATGCTTTTTTTAAATCTTTTTTTCCCTTCTCATACTTACTTCAACTTAGCTAAAATTATACTCTGCCTCTAGGATAGTCAGCCTTTAAATATTAGTGGATAGCTATCACGTATAGCTCTCATTTAGCTACTCCACACCCATCGTCATTTGTGGCAGTCTTTGTCCATAAATCAATCTCTCCTTAGTAAGAAAACTGAATAAAAAATAGTGTATCCCTTGCTTTAGAGTCTGATGGTTTTTCTTACTGAGAATGGAATAACAAACTCAAAGTACAAAATTGCCGACCTCACTTTAAAAACTCACCACTGACTGCAAGGGACATGATAATGTACAGCATTGCTGAAAGACCCTTAGTACATGACATTTCTGCAAATTGTTGCCTGACCTAATAAGCAAATCAGTTCTTGATGGGCAAAGAGGGGTCAGAGAGAAGGATTGTTGTGAACGATTGTCACACAGTTCTGTACTAACTTGAAATATGATCCTTAGAGTTAATAAGAGAAAGGTTTGTGTATTCATTCTTATTTCCTGTTTTTAGTGCTGTTATGATTTATCAAGTACATATTAAAAGTTCTAATACAAATGAATAGCTGATCATTTGCTAAAGTTTATTTAACTTCTTTGAGTGAAGCATTCTTAGTATTCATCTTAGTGAAATCAAGGATTTAGGTAATTAATATATTCAAAACTCAATTAAAATGATTCTGCATAGAATTTCTTCTTTCATAATCAGAGGCTTCTTATACTTTCATTAAGGATACCTCACAAGAAAATACATAAACTTTTAGATATTCAATAACTTTGTTGTTGGATTTAAAATAAAATATTTCCCTAACAGGGAGACCCTGAGATATTTCCTAGGTCGATGTTTAAGGGATGTGGAAAGATGGTTATATTCTTTCTCATCAGTTACCTTACTCTTTTCTTTCTGTTCTTAACCTCAACAAACCTCTTATATTGCAAGCTCATGCTCATGCATGCACGCGCACAAGCGCGGAAACACACACACACACACACACACACACACACACACACCCCTCTTTGACAACACCAATTCCCCAAATAAAAAAGTGTTTGTCTATTTCAGCTCCATCTCACCTCCTCCTTTCTTACTATATTATTTGCACATTTACTCTTCTATTTACAGATAGAGCTCCTCTTTTTTCTCTAGTTGGAATACAGGTTTTATTGTCATCATTCACCCCCCATACTCATTTCAACCTCTCTAAAATTACAGTCTGCCCTTGGGCTGTTCAGCTTTTATGTAAGTGGAAACCTGTCATTTATAGCTCAAATTTAGTTGAGCCACACCTATTGTCATTTGTGGCTGTCTTTGTCCATAAGTCAACCCCCATTTAGTCAGAAAACTGAATAAAATTACGTATCAGCTGCTTTCCAATCTGATGGTTTTTCTTACTGAGAGTGAAATAGCAACCATTTATACAAAATTGTCAGTCTTATTTCAGAAAGTTACCACTGAGTTCAAAGGACATGATGGCATTGTTGAAGAGCTTAGTAAGAAGACCATTCCCTTCTTAGCTACTATCCTCATGACCAATACTGAGTAGAAGTGGATGAGCCAGAGCAGATATAATAAACTAAGGATAATTGACAGGAGAGGATGACAAGTGTTTTCCTTTCCTCTACTCCTGCTGTTTGTGCACCCATTCCTTACTGTTCTGGAAGGAGCCCCATCACCAAGACGAGAAAGCAAAAGTTCAGATAAAATTGACATCGATTTTAATAATAGCATTTTCCTTGTCGTGAAATGCCATCTAGGTTAAGGTTCACCCATTATTTTCTGCTCACACTGCAATGATCCTTAGGAGGAGCAGTGTCAGTCGTAGAAATCAGTCATAGAAATCAGGAAACCTGATGCTGAGCTTTGGGCTTTGCTAATAAAAACATCTATGTTCCTATACATTTATTTCATTTGTTTTCTGAATTTCACTTTTTTTTTTCCTTCTAATCATAGGTTCCATCACAAAATTTGTAGGGGTAAGGAAAATAAATGGTACAATTTAAAGTGGTTGGTGATTCCGTATGTACCCACAAGAGTTGGTTGTATACCTACCACGGAGAAAATATTTTGAACATACATGTATTAATATAATGACACTATTAGATTTGTACAAGTTTTTTCTTAATCCTTGAGTGTTTTCTAAATCAAGAGAAACTGAAAGTACAACTTTTTTTGCTAGATGTTGAAAATACTTTCATATTTAATAAATTTCAAGACTCTGAAACTAGATATTCTCTGTAACTCTTTTTGTCTGAAACTAAAGGAATTATTGACACTTGCTATATTGATGGTTTTAGCCAAATTTTATAAGAATTTAATTCACCCTTTACACCACTAAAACAAATCTATTTTTATTCTATATCTCATCCTATTTTCAAAAAATACATCAGAGTTCTCATTCCCTTTTCACCTCTATTTAGTAAAGTATCACAATAAAAAGTTCTTCCTATTTATTTATCTTTTCTATGTAATATTTTCTTTCGTGGGACTATTCAGAATTTTCTTTGACTCTGCTTGAAGCATTTCTTTTTTGCTATAATGGCAATGGATTGATATCTACGTGTCAGGTCCCTAAGGTTTGCACTGGTTTTGACATCCAGACACTTGACTTTTAAGTGAGTTCTAATGCAGTCAACATGTGCTCTATCCCCGGGCAACACAATTCTTTCAATAGCAGTTACATTAACAATTACTGCAGGGCATCTAAGTGGATGCTGTGCAGTAAATAGAAGAGGGATGGACCACAGCTAGCAAAGCCTAAAAGGGAAATTGGATCAGAACACTTTGAAAAATCACTTCTAAAGAGAGAGACATCATCGTTTTTACAAGTCTGGAAGCCATAGCATCCTACTGAGTTTCTCAGGCTCCAGAAACAAGATGATAAGGGAAGAATTTTGTCCAAAAATTTAGAAAAAGAAGAGTCATCATGAAATATCTTTCCCTTGGTAATGCATCTGTGTACTTTGAAACAAATAAACAACAAACATATACTTTCTATTTTTTCGTCAGTATTTTCCAATTTTTTTAGAGGCGCTGTGTGTGTGTGCGTGTGTGTGTGTGTGTGTATGTGGTTTGTGTAAACTACTATGTACCCATCTCTATATCAGGCATCCATATGACAAATTATTAGTTCCTTGTATCACGCCTCCTTATCTTTCAGGAATTTATACTCTATTTGAAAAAATTAGACTTTGCAGAGAATGTTACTTGCTAAGAGCATTCATGTACAGAGAAACAACTAAAGAAGCTACCAAAATTGCTGAATTTATTCTTAGAAGTGATTACACAGCACTCTAAAATAATGTGGCCTAGAGTGTTTCATAGAGAGCAAAATGTAAAACCGGACTAATTTTTTTTAGCCAGAAAACTAATAAATAATTTTAAAATTATTCTTCTATTTACCTTTTATTTCTGAAGTTTTAATTATTTTATAAAGAAAATAAACTTTCTGTACTAAATACTTTTGTATCAAAAGTGATGTGGGAAAGACATTTATTGGAGGTGAAGTAGCAACGTAAATTCAAACAGGTGGATTTTATTAATAACCCCTTATTCCCAAATATAGCCTCTTAATTATTCAGCAGTAATTGTTTGAATAAGAGTGGAAATTTAACTGTATAAATAATTTATTTAAATTGTCTTGATAGATGCAGACATTGGCTTGAGATATTCTTTGGCACACACTTAGCTCTTCACTCTCCCTCTCTTTCTCTCTCTTCAGCTCACTAGGTGCTATGAATAGAACATGGATGAGATGCGAAGAGGGAAGTAGCTAAAATTGTCAAAATTTTCAGACTAACAAAACAAAAATATTTGTTATTTTAAACACAAATTTAAAAGACAGAATCAATCTTTAAGGTTCTGGTTGAGACTAGAGGTATAGAAGTAATTATAAGTAAATTACTGATTAATAATCATAGTGGAGGGGTGGGGTGCCATAGAATTGGACCATAGCTTGGAATCCGGGTAGGAAAAATGTGTGAGGTAGGAAAAAAATATGATTGGATACTAAACAAGTTAACAGACAAAAGAATCACTGGGAATGCTTGGAAAACCAAAGGATGTCAGAAGTGATGGCCTGTGAGCCCAGAGGTTCTCTAATTTATCGAGATGCTTGCTAATTCTCAGTGTCACCCATCAGGAGGAAACCTCCTCTTTTCAGGGGGCTCTAGTAAAAGCTCTTGGATCCAGGTCCATTTGAATGTTCTGGAGTGCAACAACAGTGTGGACTTAGTTTACCATTTCAAAATCCTGAATTTATTCTAGTAAAGTTTATGCAATACTCCATGTGTCAGGTCCCCAAGACCACTTCCAGGTTTGATGATCCTATAGGAAAACTCTCAGGACTCAGCGTTGAATAATGCTCAGAGGTGTGGTTTGTTGCAGCAAAAAGGAGACCAAGCAAAATCACAAAGGAAAAAGGCACACGGAGGAAAGTCAAAGAGCTGAGGAGACCAAGCACAAGCTCTCAGAGTCTCCTCCCCATGCCCTTACACAGGATAGGCTTACTTCTCTCAACAAGAAGTTATGACAACTTATGTGAAATGTTATTGTCTCCCAAGAAAGATTGTTACAGGCTCAGTTCCCAGGGTTTTTATTAGGGGATAGTCTCATAGGCACTCTGCTTAGTAAGTACTAAAATTCTAGACTGCCAGAAGGAAAGCAGATATTAAATCTAACTCTTGTTGTTTGTACAAATGGTTCAGGCACAGAGAGACATCTTTATAAGTCCTGGGAATGATACCATTCTCTTGAAATCCAGGTTTCCAGGTGCCAGCTAAGGGCAGCCTTGTAAGCAGTATTTCAAAGCATAACATTCAAGCTTTTTATGTTAACTCTTCTTTGCACACCAAGTCACTAGAAATTCTACTTTTAGCTAAATGAAGAAGGTGTTTTCCAAATATTTTCTTATAAAAATTCAGGAAAATGATAATATTTGAATTTTTGAATTGATAATATTTGAATTTTTGAATTGATAATATTACCACTAGGGTAAACAAATTAGGGTGTCCAAAGAGGCAACAGGTCTGGGCCTTGTCCCCCTCCACCACCAGCTACTCGGATGCCTGAGGGTGCGACCATATTGGCATACCTGAAATCCATTTGTCACACTGGGTATAGTCTCTGCCAGACAGAAACTATTGAATTTGCGCACAATAAGACTACATAAGAAATAGCTTTTTATAACCTTATTTTAATATTGAAAATTGAAATGACTTAAAACTCTATAAATTGGATAATCAATTAACATCTTACATTAATATATTACTGCATATCCAAAAATGAAAATAAATGGCCAAAATATGCCTGTATTAGTTCAGATAACTTTAACAAATGTAAGGTTGGATGAAAATGATTAAGTTGTAGATGGCTACTCTATATAAAGCAGCAAACTTGCCACCAATACAACATATTATGTTTTGGTGCCTACTGATGTAATAGGAGTTTAAAAGAGCCATAGGAAAAGTAAACACCATATCCAGGTGGCTCTTCTCTTTCGGTTAGGAGGATAAAAATGAGATCTGGAAAGGGAATATAAAGGGTTTCAACTAAATCTACGCCATATTCTTTTAAAATTCCAAAGTAATTACGGAAAATGGTAATATGTAATAAAGTTGATGGGTAAAACCATATATATCTATGATTTTGCTCTCTGAAACAAAATGTTTAGAAATGTCTCCTAAAACAAATAAAATATATATTTTAGTATCTATATGTCCACTTATTTTGAAAACATTTTAGCCTCTTTCGTTAATAATCATTTAAAAGCGTATAATTGGATTTTCTTTTTAACACGAAGGACAAATGCTTGAGGTGATTGATACCCCATTTACCCTGATGTGATTATTATGCAATGCATGCCTGTATAAAAATATTTCATGTACTCCATAAATATATACACCTACTATGTTCTCAGAAAATTAAAATAAAGAATTAAAATTTCAAAAAAAGATCAATTGAAACTCTTTATAATGGTCTTTGACATAAAGTTGTTTCCATTTCTAAGCACCATAATGATAATTGGAAAGATTCTATGTGAGTTAGAAAAGTGTATTCCACTGGGTCTAACTAGAAAAATAGTGTTGATTATACAAGGAGAAAAAAAAAAGTAGATGACCTATAAACTAGAACGTTTTATCAAAATAGATATTGCTCTGAGTAGTTAGTTAAAAGTGAAGATAGTTTTTATTAATTATAGTTTGCTTCTAGTGAGACCCGCAAAGAATTGACAAGGGGATATCTGAATCCTCAAATTCCATGTATCTAGCCCTCTATTATATGCTTTTTCTGCAAATGCCAGATCCTGCTACTTCCACAGGGGACTTTGTCCAGAATAATTTCAGACCTCAGTACCACATCCCCATTGTCCCCAGGCACACTGTTATCCTTCATCTTCTGTGTACATATTTACCTTCTCTGTCAATAGTATATCAGAAACTATCTTTTGCACATAGTAAGACCTCAAAGAATTAGAGCCATGATTTCTACTACCATTTTTGTTCTATCATCTGATATAATATTGTTGTTTTTCTTAACAGCACTTTAACTGATATGTATCTATCTATCTATCTATCTATCTATCTATCTATCTATCTATATCTATTTACTTATTTATTTTCAATGTTCTCCACTAGAATACAATTTATGCAGACTGGAAGTTTGTTGTTTGTTGTTTGAGTTGTTTGAGCTTGATGTTTAGCATTGTATTCCAGAGTCTAAAACTGTATCTGTTAGGTAAAAGGGGTTCTACCAAATCATTGCCCTCAAAAAATTAGGACTCGGTTAGAATGAAAGACCAGAACAAAGAGGTATAAGGAGACTAAAGTAAAGAAAAAAAAATTTTTTTTAAATGTTTAGGGCATATCTAAATGAATCCATTAATCTTAGGTCTTCTCAGAGATGTACCCCTTCATATTTGAGTAGGCCCTAATTTCGTTTTCATTTCTTGGAAGACTAAGGCTCTAGTGTGATGAATCCCATGAGAGGCTGCAATGGGAGAGTGGGCGATTCTGAAGGTATAGAAACAAACTCAGTCTTCATACCTTAGAACTATCTTGCTCTTTGATTTGATCCATTGAAAGGGAAAGAATAAAAGGATGAAGAAATCTTGAGCTCCCCTTTTTGGTAGGCATGTACCATTAACTAATCACCTTAATTTTTTATGAAAAAAATACAACTGGGTAAATAAAGGATTTGAATTATTTTTGATTCAGATAACTATTGTGCTTTGAGAAAACTAAGTGTTCAACCCTTAAAAATAAAGTTGAAATAGTCTTATCACACTATTAGCAGTTTATCTAATTTTAGTTCAAGCATCCAGCAGAATGTTATACTCTCAGGAAACTTAGATTTACCAACCCAAATTGATAATTAGCACTAGATATTCTAGTGATACTCTTTATTATCATATGTATATTACTTTTAATTCACATATTAGTCAAGCAATGTGAGTGTTATTAACACTATTTTGCAGTGAAGGAACTGTATGTAAAAGTGTTTAAGTAGCAGTTTGAAGGTCACAAAATAAGTAAAGGTCAATACCACAATATACACCATGGCCTATCTGATTTCAAAAACCAGTGCTCTTTTCTATTATGCGATGTGGCTTCCATTAAATTATGACAAATGGCCCAATGGGGAGAAAATTAAAAATATATCATTGATGTTTCATATTTCAGCTTAGTTATTATTGCTGATGCTGTGGCTATTTATGTGGGGATGGCTGAAAGGGAAAAAATATGAGTCACTGTATATACATCACTGTTGCTAATGTAGTCGCTGTCTCCAGAGCCTGTCACTGTTTTCAGTTGTGCCATTTCCCTTCACCAGCTGTCCAGTACCTTTGCACAAAATGAGCTATTCCATATCTGATCACTAAATTCCCGAATAGTTGGCTGCTGTTGACCTTCAGTGGCCCACAGTTATGCCTCAGTGCTTGAGGTTACTTTCCAGTATACATTGTAGATCTTCTGTTTTGCATACCCAGAGCAACTAGACAGGCGTCTGTTTGATGCACTAAAGCTGTAATTTGAGCAACAGGATCAAGGCTACCTCAAAGATTTAATGCTCTTCCAAAGTGCCCGATATAATTTGCTGAGAAAATTTGGCTTTGTTCTGCAAGAAATCAATTCATGTATCAGGATACAAAAATAAGCACTTTAAGTATTTAAAACCAAACCTTTAATCCTTAAAATGCATTTTCCCCATGTCAAACTGAACAAATATTCAGAGAATCACATTTGTTGTATGCATAACATGACAATTGAGCGCTGTATGTGTTGATAGTTTTAGTAAGAACTCTTGGTCAGGATCAAAGGTCATTCATTTGATTATAACACAGTGAGAGCAGAAGTAATGTGCAATTGTGATCGCCTTGGTGGTGAGAGGAAGATTGTTTTCCTCAAGTGACCTAGCTCTGTAACTTCTTGAGATTTGAAGAGTAAAAGCCAGAAAATTGGTTCATTTGCATCATTGCACAGTGTTTTAATGTGACACTTGCTGATCCTGTTCCCTTGCTGACTTTCTCATATCAGGGGCCACGTGTTGTGCACTTTTCCATGAACTCCTTGCTTAAGTAAGGTCAGGGAGCAGCTGTGCAAAGAAACATCAGAAAGCTTGGCAAGCCGTGCCATACCTACGTGCCTCTTGTGGCAGTTGGTGTTCATCTGAAGCATCTGAGCTGAAAGGGAATTAAAGCAGCAGCGCTGCTGAGATGGAGCAACTTGTAATCCTTGCTGTGAGGTACCACAAACTAATTTAATTCCACTGTTGGTGGCAAAGGCTGCGTTTTGCATGAGTTATAAAAAGAATCGCATTGAGCCTTTTAGAACGCAGACTTTTATGTGGATTTCTAAGCGTCGGATTTTGTCAATCTATCACACAGTTCATCAAATGCCTTCTTTCTGGGACATGCTTTGCACAGAGCTGGATGGAAAGATTTGGAGATTAATTTGAACTCTAATGAAAATTAGCTGTGCTGTTTGGTTTCATGTTGTGATTGTCATCATGGAGGTCAGTACTAATGATGTGTCAGGCTCTCTTTGACAGTTTGCATACAGGCACAGTTTACTCAGAGCTCAGCAGTGCCATTCTCAGAAGGTGAGGAAGTATTGAACTGTCAAACGGGGACTGCACAGGTGACAGGTGATGCATTTTAGATCAGCTCTCTAACGAAGTGAGCAGCCTTTTCCATCCTTCCTCCCTCTAATAGTAAAATAATTTATTTTATCAAAGTTACTAGTGTGTTTACAGCAAATATCTTCCCACCAGATCTTTTTGAAATACTTATGAATAGAAAAAAAAGGGAATCAGAAAATGTATGCAGTAGAAGAGGAAAATATTTATTACATTGTGACTTAATTATATTAATATTATTTGTGATTGCAACTCATTTGTATCAATACCGAATTGTTTCAGAAAAATAGGTAAATATAGATATTCACAAAAGTATATTTGCTTGGATATGACATTAATAATTCCATATTAATAGATTTAATAATTTTATCTGTGTTAAATAAATTTATTTTTTTCCTTACTGTGGATATTGTAATACCTTCGAAGCATAAATACTAATAATAAAGTAAAATAAGTTTTAGTTCAATGCTTATCTCTAATTACCAAGAAAAATAATATGAAACATTTCAGAAAGAGAGGCGACTACTTCTACATGATTTGTGCATCTTCTATTTTTACCTCTAAGCATAAATTTCCAGGAAAGCTATGTAAGAAGAGACAACCCCTTTTTACAAGCAGATTTTAATATAAGATATCATCTGAAAGGTCCCATTTGTGTCATCAGGAAAAAACTGCTTTTTGACTTTAATAATTGACATTCTCTAACGGAAAATACAAAGTCCTATTCATAAAACCATTATATTTTGCAATAGTTTAATAAAATACGCTTGCATACACAAAAATATTTTAGAAATATTATGCGATCAAATTCTAAGAGGTTAAGTTTATTTTCATATGTTTTTATGAATCTACTAATTTAATGTATGCTTTGAATTATTGAAAATAACCCTGTGACTCTACAAATTATGTTAGTTAAACTAGGTCAGGCAATACAATTCCATTTGGGCATACATAGACATAATAGAATTTATTCTGAAGTCACTTAAATGGTATTCTCTTTATCTTTAGTGCAGCAGGGAATTCAATACAAGTGGAGATGATTGACATTTTTTTCTAACCTCTCTGTCCTTTCCTCATGAAAACGCTTAGCTGCTCTTGGGAAGCACAGCTGTTGGACAAAGCACAGGGTCCAAGGCTGTGCCTTTGGGAGGGCTAACTGAGAAATTCAGCCAATCAAAAGACAGACTGAAAAATGTCAGATCAGATATGCCAATCACCAAAAAAAGGTGATGACCCGAAGAGGTGATAGTGCCAACATGATGCTGAATTTAATCTATAAAGCGCAATTCTCTTGCTGCTGATTTTACTTATTTATTTTTGGTGATAGCAGAAACATTTGCAGAAAATATAAGATGACATATGAAATTAGGGGTTCATAATGTTGCAAAATCTTTTAAGAAAGGTAAACTCTCTTTTGCCAAAAGAAAAATGTCGCATCTTATCATATAAGTAAAAAAACACAAAAGCTTCTGAATATAAAGATTTCCATGCAGAAAATGTGCACTTATTCTACCTTTAATGCAGCAGAGATATAACACATTACCAAGATATAAAAAAGGCTTTTAACATAACAATCATAAGATTTTAAAAAATGTTGGAAGCCTTCTTGTCTGGTAATAGTCACTAATTAGTTTGAGATAAACATTACTGCATAATAATGATAGTAATGAAACATTATGCAACCAAACAGTGTAATTACTAGATAAATGCATTAGCTAATCAATGTCCAGTGAGAAGAGATAGGAATCTGCTCTAAATTTTCAAATTGTTTTAAATAACTTTTTTATTTTAGGGTTTCTTAAATAGAAAAACATTAGAATGCATTGTTATCTACCACACTTGCCACTGTACTTACATTTCAGTTACATTTCAACATTAGTTGCAAAACATCAGGAGCTGTGTAATGTTAACAATTACAATGTTAGTAGGTTATATAATCTGCCAATTACTACCAAAAGTAAATGCCAGGTGTTTCGATCCCAAGTCATTAAAATGCACATGATGGGCTGGGACTGACCCTGGAGTTGTCTTACCAGCATAAAACATGAAAATCACAAGAAGAAGGAACAAAAACACAATCAAATGTACAAAAAGGCAGGAACAGGGGCGGTTAGAAAGAGAAAATGTGTCTTCAGTGGGTGGCTGAAGTTTTCTTCCTGCTTGTCTCTTTATTCACTCTTTTTGCTTTTTGTTTTGTAATTGCACTCCAGCCAATAATAGAACACATTTTTACAAACTTGTAAATTAATACAAATGTTGGAATGAGTATCTTCTATCCAAAAGGAGACTATTTAAATTGTATTACATATTAAGAATGTTTTCTTTTAAACACGTGAAGGAAGAACAGTAAAATTCCCAGAATGCTTCTTAGAGCAAATCTATCAATTCAAAATGTGGGAAAACTAAAATAATTTAAATTTGCAAATAGATTTTAAGTGATTTTATTCTAACTATAGGTTTTTTTTTTTTTTATTCTTAGTTATTTTCCAGAAAATTTAGAATCTGGAGTCAACTTTTAATCCACTTCAATTTTTGTTTTATACTGTCCTCTTTATTGGACTATATAAGGGTGCCAAATTTTAAAACGTTTATCAAATAGTTGCCAAGAAGAATGGACAATTGTGTGAATGAGCACAATGATGCTGGGTTATGTTGCATGTAATTTAAATCCATAGCTATATTCATATCGTCTGCCTTCTATGAACTATTCATGATCCCAGTTAAAGCCAGTCCTTCCATTTATACATTCTCCACTTACTCAAGGACAGCACTCCTGTAATTGTATCCTCTGATCTTGGCTTCATCAATTATTCTGTCTTTATTTTTCGGTCCAAGATCATAAAACATGGTACAGTATTTCTTACTTTAAACAAAATGGACCTTATATCCCCTTATTGCTGCTGCAGTATTTCTCTGCTACCATTTACAGTAAAACCCCCCAATGAATGTGCTTTATTTCTACTAATTATCTCTTAAATTCACACTAGTCAAGCTTTATCCCTAAGCATTTGATCAAGACAGTCATTGTGCAGGTCTCAAATGACTTCCAGGTAGTAAATACAATTTTTATTTCTTAAAGTAATACCTTAAACAAGATGAAGCAATAACCAAAGTTGATTATAACTTGCTCTTGAAATATTTTTTTGTCCTAATTAAAGTCGTCACTCTTCACTTGTTCTCCTTCCACTTCATTGGATGCTTCTTGCTACACTTCATTACTGATTTCTCCCCCTCCTCCTGAATTCTCAACTTTGAACAGCCTTGATCCCAATGTTCTAAATTCTTTTCTCTTTTGTATAAATTCACACCCTATGTAACAGCATAATCTCTCATGATTTTAAATAACATTTCTTTCTGATGACAACTAAATGTATACCTTCAACTCAGGGCTCTCTCCTGAATTCTAAATGTGAAAATCAAATTGTCCACTCAACATCACCAATTCAATGTCCAAATGAACTCTTGTTTTCCCTCACCAAAAGTCTTTCCCATCTAACTAAAATGTAGTTCCATTCTTCAGTTAATTTGACCAAAAATCATTCAGTCCTCATTGACATTTGTCTTTTTCTTGCACTTCACTTTCTGTTCATCTTTTGTCTATTGACACGCTACCAACATGATCTAAACCTTCATAAGTTCTTACTGGTGCATTTGCAGTAGTTCTTTATCTGCTGTCTTTATTGTTACCCTTGTCCCATTCTCTCCATTTTTTCCCATCAATGCAGCCAGAATTAGCATTTAAAAACATAAGTCAGATCATGTAACTACCTGCTTAGAACTCTCCAAAGGCTCCCATCTCGTTCAAAATAACTCAGAGTACAATTATCCACAAGATTCCACGTCATGTAGTTCTGGAGAACTCTCTGCTCCAACCACAATGACCTACTTGATATTCTGTAAACATGTTGAATCTGCTTCTGCCCCAGAGTCTGCACCTATTGTTCTTTTTGATACAACACTCTTTTGCTAAAGTGCTTAGTTTATGTTTCTGCTTTGTAGCTTATTTCTGGTCTCTGAACAAATGCTACTTTATCAGAGGAGTCTTACTATAGCAGCTTATATGAAATAGCACGCTGTAATTTTCTATTCTCCTTTACTGTTTCTTTTCAAAAACACTTATTGCATCTAATATATACTCATTTCTTTACACCTTTTGTGTGCCTCCCCAACACACAAATGTAAGAGGCTAATGAATTGTTTGCACTTTGTTTTATTGCTATATCCTCAGTGCTTACAACAGTGCATGGTGCATGCTAAATGTTAAATAAAGATGCTTGAATGATGTGTGAGTAAATCAGTAAAATGAAAAGAAAATTATTTGGCACATGTGAAGTAATTCAGTCCATGTTAAACAGTATATAATGAGCTTTCTGGGGGATGTTGATTTTTACCAGCAATCTATCAATCAACATTTTTACAAGTAACATCTCTCTACTATCTCTCTACAAAGGCATTGAAACTTGGTGAGAATACATATACTATATATATATATATATGTGTGTGTGTGTGTGTGTGTGTGTGTGTGTATACAAACACATATTTATACACACACACACACACACACACACACATATGAATTCCATGAGAATTACTTGTTTAAAAACTCTATGGCGACTTTACTTTTCTAAAAGTCCCCATAGAGTTTTAAATAAGTAATTCTTGTTTAAAAACGATGTTTTATTTATTTATTTTTTTGCTACATGGTTTTCCATTTGGGACTACTATTTATGCCATTTTTCTCTTTCAGCATTTCCAAAGAATCTATTGAATGATTCAGGCTAAATTAGTGTCTTTTTTATTACTACCTTTTAATTTTGAAAATAAATTAGGTAGTTTCATTTGAACACTGCTGTATTTATCCATCACCTCACATTACACAACTCTCTGATTCTCTGTGATTAGAAAACCCATATTAATTACAGTGTCACTGCCTATATGAAATGAACTCCAGTATATTATGATGTAATTGATAAAAGTTATAAAAATAAATTAACTGAAACTTGCTAAGTGTTTCACTACTGTGTACACATTCATTTTGAATTTCCTCTTACTTTCTTGTGCTTGTGATTTTACTATTGCAGGCTGACATTTGTTGAAATTTTCTCTACAGAAGTTCAAAGACACATTGGATTGGAGACCCACATACCCTCCACACAGGTAACATCACTGATACCCTATGTGTATATTAGGATATATTAGAAAATTTATCCAAGAAAATTTATGTTGGACTTTTCCTGGTACTTCCTGAAGTATCATCTCAACTGGATGGTTTGGAATGTAAACATTCAGGCCCTAAACACACATAGGGTAGTTAATGCCTTTGAAATACTAGAAAGGAGGGGGGACCTTGTTTATTTGTCTTTTAATCTACTATTAAGAGCACACAGGAAACTATCTTTTAAGTTAATGATTTTCCTCAAGAATTAGCTCTTTCTGATTCCCAGAATTTTAAGGTGTAGTTTCTCTTCCTAGCACTAGTCAAAGGCTTAGCTTATGGTCTCTCCTTTCTCCCTCTCTGTGCAGACTCTATACATGGAAGGCTTAATTCCATTAGGGTATTTCAGCATTACTGCCACTCACTTACTTTCCTGGGTGGGTATCTTTGCTTCATTGCAAATCTCAAAAGATTCTCCTGCTTTCTTGCAGTATTTTTTATTTCTTGAAATAATACGTTTTTGCTTTTGCATGTCTTATAGGCAGCACATTTGGAAATCTCCAATCTAATAGATTACTTAAAATAGAAACACCTTTTAATATCCTCTTTAAAAACATTGTTTACTTATCAATTTGTATACGATTCTCATTGATGAAATAAATCGAAGTAAACAATAAGTTAGAATAGGTGCATCTTGTCCTCATTTTGTTTTACAACATGATTATTTTTTATCCAGAAAGAATGGTGTTGAACACTGTGTGTTCCATGGCTACTAATAGCAGAAAACTTAAAAAAATTGAATTGTTACAGTAACATTGATGGCCATTTTATTGAGAAAATAACTGTGACTGAGAATAAACTGGAATTCCAGAATAACCTCCAAAGAAATTCACAGATAGTGACTTCAAATCAATTGTCCATTATAACCAAATCAAATGTCCATTATAACCAGAGACTCTGCTCTTTAAAACCGCTGGATTACATAATAGAACACTGTGATAGGCACAAAATAACTTTTTTACATTTTTAAATGTATATTTTCATAGGATAGCTATCTACTCTTACTACAGATTTGCCACAAATCATGTACAACAATTCAAAAATTAGAAATTTTTTAATTCCTAGAGTAGGACTAATTGTGTTTTTTAATTCTGGAAATTGGGTAAAATTAGCTTTCTTTAGATCCTTTTACAGACTTTGAAATATACTAATTTTTATTCCAGCAATGAACCAAGGATCTCAGATATTGACCTCTTGTAGTTCTCATTTTAATTTTTCGCTCTACACAAAGATATTAAACTACAAGGAATAAGTTATAGCTACAATTAAAATACTTTGTTAACTTAAAGGCACAGTTGATGCCAGGATAGCATTAACCTATGAAGTTTGAAAGAACTGACAAGATAATGAAACTATAAATTCCTGAGAAAATGCAAAATTTTACAGTGCCGTTTTAAATTCTCTTAACCATTGTGTATTATATTCTAATATATTGGTAAATTACTGAACATACACACAGTTTCAATTATCTTAAATATTTGAACATATTTCTTAAACAGAAAGTTGCTTTGCTTTATCACAAGATTATTTTATTCCTTCAAAGATGATTCAGAATAATGAATATAAATCATCTGTAAAGGCAAATAGTGTCATGCATTTCACATCATCTATCTATCTATCATCTATCACATATCTCCCGATCTCTTTATCTCTATTTCTATATAATTTTAGATATATCTAATTTAGGAAGTACATAGATATTTTATACCACCTACTCATTAATAACATTTTATTCATTTCACATATTTACACTTTTACATTCAGGTACAAAAGTCTCATTGGATTGGCAAGCCTAATTCTTTTGGAAAAATATGATTGGGAACAGTAACTGTACCAGCATTTGAAAAAGAATTGAATTTGCCAAACATTATTACTTCAGTTTAATTTTTAAAAATTCATTGCAAAGTCATGAAAAAATTATTTAGGACTAAGATTTTATAAAATTTTAAAATTTATGATAACTCTCAATTTACATACCTTTTGTACATGCTACCGTATGAAGCATTTCTCAGACATAGAGGGAGAAAGGTTAATTGTAATGGCTCATTATTTTCCATAAAATGAAAGTTTATCAATATAAGTATCTTATAGATCATTATTTTGACATCATATTTAAAGATTATTTGCCTAATCTGAGGTCAAAAAGATTTTCTCCTGTGTTATAGGTTGGATAATGTGAAGTGATTTTCAAATATTAAATGAGCCTTGCATTCCTGGAAGAAACCTCATCACTTTATTCAATTTGTTAATATTTTGCTGAAGATTTTTATGTCTTAGCTCATGAGGAGTATTAGTCTATAGTTCTTGTCTCTCTGTTATTAATGTAATACTGAATAAAAAAATGGTTTAGTAACTGCTTCCTTCTTTTCTGTTTCTTAAAAGATATTTTGTAGAACGGGTGTTATTTCTTCTTTAAATGGGTGACAGTATTTCTCTCTCTCTCTCTCTCTCTCTCTCTCTCTCTCTCTCTCTCTCTCTTTCTTTCTTTCTTTTTTTGAGTCTTGCTCTGTTGCCCAGGCTGGAGTGCAGTGGCCTTGGCTCACTTCAAACTCTGCCTCCCGGGTTCACACCATTCTCCTGCCTCAGCCTCTTGAGTAGCTGGGACTACAGGCGCCTGCCACCACGCCTGGCTAATTTTTTTTGTATTTTTAGTAGAGACGGGGTTTCACTGTGTTAGCCAGGATGGTCTCGATCTCCTGACCTTGTGATCCACCCACATCAGCCTCCCAAAGTGCTGGGATTACAGGTGTGAGCCCCCACACCCAGCTGGTGACAGTATTTTCTATTGAAATCATCTGGGCCTAAATATTTTATTTTTGTCCAGAAGCTTTTGAAATATGAGTGTAAATTATATAATAGTTATAATATTCTTCATGGAATAGCTTTCCTGAGCTTTTTCCTCTCTAGAACCTCCTTAGACCTAATCAGTTTCCTAGAGTCCTCTTTTTGGTTCTCTTACTAGAAATCTGGGGCTTTAGTTACCCCATTCTTCTGTAAAATTCTGCGATTGCTCTGCATTCAAAGACAAGCAGTAAGAGAACAAAAAGAAAAAAACATAATGGGGGTTCACCCCACTTGCTTGGAACCGCAGTGCCTCCTGAAGCAGAGAGAATGTGGGTCGTCCCTTAGAGTTATGGCTCCTGCAGGGACCTGTCACAGTCAGTGCTGGTACCAACAACATGAGATTGCCTAGAGGCTGTAAGTGAGACATTAGAGGAAAAGAGATTAAAAAAATAAAAAGGGAGGGATTTATGCATTCCCTCAGAGTATTGGGTGTTTCCTTTCCTGTTCCTCAGATCAAAATTAGAGGGCTTCTACAGCTCTGTCCCAGTGCTCACTTCCAATTTTCAGGCTGTACTGAGATTAGGTTAAGGGATATCAGAGAGAGTGAAGAAAATACTATTTCAAATTCTGGTCTTCTTACTTGATACGTTATTCACTTTCTGGTTCTCAAACTTCTGCCCCTTACATTCTGTCCAGGTTTGTATCTTTAGTTAGAAAGAAAGATAGGGTAAAATGTGCTTACACCATCATGCCTGGTGTTAGAACTTTGCTCCTTTCAATCTGCTTCTGAGTCTAAAGGAATGTCTCCCTCCTCTGTTTTACTTTTGTTACGTTGTTTTCATCTCTCCCATATTCTACAGCTAACCCTGAAGCCTCTCTCCTTCACTGTTATCTCATTTCCAATGCTTCTCCCAGGCATATTGTCAATCTGGATTTTTCAATTTCTTTACATTAATGGACATTCCACACTGATTTTTCACTTAAGAATAAGTGCTCAAGTACACTTAAACTTGCTGGCAATCCAGTCTTCTCTGGGATAGAAGAAATAGCTGATAATTTCATACCCCATACTCCTCTCTTGTTCCATTATTTCCAGAAGAGAAGCAAAAAGAGCACATTCAATAACAATTATTTTCTTATTTTGAAAACTTTTTCCAAGACGTATTTGGGAAAATGTCTGAAGATGAAAGTGTGCCATGTTATCATAGTTAAATGTTTGTTAACCTTTGAGATGGAAAGCACGTAATTATTGGTATAATCCTGACTTTTTATACGAGTTTCATTTCTTCTTCTCTGCCATGTTTATATTGGATAATTTTATTAGCTTTCTTTTACTAACTGAAAAAAGCCTCCCTGGACCCAAGGTGGCAATTGCAACGCATGAAACTATTTGATGCACTGAGAGTCAACCTGGCTTTTATAATAGTTCTACTTTTATGCTAACTAATCTATTCCCATAGTAATCCATTAATCCACTAACCCACCAATTTATAAATCTATTAGTCCATTCACGAGGACGGAGCCCTCATGACCCAATCACTGCTTAAAGGCCCCACCTCTTAATACTGTTACATTGGAAATTAAGTTTCAACATGAGTTTGGGAGGGGACAAACATTCAAACCATAACACTGTTACCATCACAGTAATATTCCCATGGTGCTGCTTGACTCTCTCATGTATATTTACACTCATAACCACATTTCACTATAAGTATAAAGTTTGAGTATTTGTAACAAAAATAAAATTTTCCCACACAATAACATTTTTCATAGAAGACACTGCTGGGTCCATGGTATCATTGGTTAAAACCTATTAAAATGGCTTTAAAATATAACCAGAATATAAGCATAATCTGAACATAATATTATACTTAAAGAATCACAACAAGATAGTATATTAAAGTAATTCCAAACTTCCTTGCACTTCTTGAAGAAAATTAAATGGATCAAATTAATAAACTAGATCAATTTTCTTAAGGTGTATTTTCCCCACCATTTCTTGTTGAATATAAACTACCACAACATGTAGTAGGTACTTAATTAATGTTAGCTACTTCCTGAGACCCTGGATTTTAATAAGGTAATCTACAATTTTTCTCAAAAATGTGACTGGGCTGATTGGAAAAATTTAAGATAAATTAACAAAGAAACTTGGTTATCAATCATTCCTTCAGATTTCATTTTATTTGGTATTCAAAATTTTGTTACCAGACACTTTTATAACTAAAAATTATTTCTATTGTTCTTTGGAGAACTAATTTTTCAAAGTCATTATGTCTGCTTATTGGTAAAATTATATTTGGAAATTTGTTCCTTTCTTGTTTGATATCATTGATGGAAAATCTATGTAATTATGCCTTTTGAGAGTTTACAGGGAATGAAAAATTTCTTCGAAACAGCTAGTATAATTCTTACTAATAAATAATGAATATTTTATAACTATGTTTTTATTTATGCTTGCAATTCCAGGAAATACAGAATTAACTTTTGTTCTTAATACCAATGATAATACTTGACCTACATCTTCTTATAATGTTATCTACATATACTTTTAAAAATGTGGCACTTGTTATTGGATAATTTAATGAGATTATCACATAATTATAATATATATGCTTGCTTTGGAAATGAGTGGAAGCAATTAACTAACTAGGCGATTAAAATTTTATATAAAAGTAAGGATAGAAATTTTGTTCAAGTTTTTATTATATTCCACTTAACAATATTCTTTCTGTTCACATTATTTTGGCAGTCTGTCACTCAGCTTGTCAGTACTGAAACAGAATGCTATTTTATAAGATAATGTTACTTTCATGTTAAATTATATTATTTTTAGGATATTTTGCATGTCTAAAATTATGACTAAATCTTAGTACATCAAATATTTGCTACAAGTGGATTTGTAGCATGTAATAAATATATTTATTTGGACTCACAATTGCTTAAAATGTTAAAGATTAGAAGAAAACAAACAAAAAAAGTTTTTGGACTAGGGCTAAGTGAGGACATGTCACTCAAAATGTATAATCTTCTTTTTAAAAAGTATGCGTTGTACTTCATCAAATGTGAAAATATTTGTGCTGTGAAAGACTCTATCAAGAGGATAAAAAGACAAGTTATTTACTACAATCACATATTTGTAAACCATACTGAATAAAGGTCTCATATGCAGACAATAAAAATAACTCTCATAATTAATTTGTAAAAAAAGATAATTAGAAAATGGGCAAAAATTATGAACAGACAGTTCACTAGAAAAGAGATAAGAATGGTACATAAGCACATACAAAAATGTTCAGCATCATCAGCTATTAGGGAAGTGCAAATTAAAACCACAGTGATTCATCACTAAAGCACTCATTTGAACAGCAAGGGAAAGAATGTGTGTGATGGTTAATATTAGGTGTCAACTTGACTAGGTTGAGGAATGCCTCAATGACTGGTGAAGCATAGTTTCTGGTTGTGTCTGTGAGCATGTTTCCAGGGGAGACTGAAGTATGAGTCAGTGAACTGAGAAAGACGGACCTTCCCTCCATGTGGGTGGGCACCATTTGACTGACTGCTAGTGAAGCTAGGACAAAGCAGGCAGCAGAAGGATGATATTCAACTTGCTCTGCTTCCTCACTCTGTCTCCCTGCCTGAGTGACAGGCCTTTTCTCCTTCTGCCCTTGGACTTCAGACTCTAGGTCTTCATCCTTTGAACTCTAGAGTTTGCACCAATAGCCTCCAGTGCTCTCAAGCTTTCAACCTTAGACTGGAAGCTACACCCTCAGCTTCACTGGTTTTGAGGTTTTCAGACCTGGACTAAGACATTCTACTGCCTTTTCTCATTCCCCAGCTTGCATACAGTCTATCACGGGACTTCACCTTTGTAGTTGTGTATGGCCAATTCTAATAAATGTGAGACAGATATATATACACACACTATATATATACACACACACACACACACACACATATTTATATATACACACATTATATATATGTACATGACACTTTTAAACATACATTATATATATATACACACATATTCTATATATTATATATATATATTGTGTGTGTGTGTGTGTGTGTGTGTGTGTGTGTGTAGAAACCAATGTTCTATTGTTCTATTGGTTTCTATCTTTCTGGAGAACCCTCATTATATGGTTTGGCTCTCTGTCCCACCCAAATCTCATGTTGAATTGTAATATCCACATGTTGAAGTTAGGGCCTGGTGAGAGGTAATTGGATCATGCAGGTGGTTTCTAATAGTTTAGCACCATACCCCTACTTAATGATGAATTTCTTTAACTGGTTTTGAGGTCTCTGGAATTGGCTTTCTAATCTGATTAGACCTAAAAGTACTAAAAACTCTACTTCTAATAATATGGAGAGTACTAACAGTCCTTGGTGTGAACTATCTATAGTGCTACACAAAGTAAATGCATTTGATACTGGTGATTCATCATTTTTAAAATACAAGAAGTTTAGTTACTGTGTACTTGACACTTTTAAACATTTGTGGATAACTGAGGACTATAATAAATTTGATTGGGTGCTCCCAACACTACTAGACAAAGTGATGAAAGAAACGGATGAACTCAGCTATTTGAAATCCCAGCTTCAGAAGCACATAAATAGCCTAGAGACTTCTAAGTGCTCCTTGGTTCTAAGAAAATTATCTTGAGTTTCAGATGATACTTCATACTTTGTACTCTTAAGTGGATGTGGAAACAAGTTAAGATTTTGAGGGATTATTGAAGAAGGGTGACTGTATTTTGCAATGCAAGGAGGGCATGAAATTTGGTGGGGAAGGATCAGAATAATATACTATAGATATTTGTCCCTTCCAAATTTCATGTTGAAATGTGATCCCCATTGTTGACGGTGGGGTCAAGTTGGAGGTGTTTGAGTCATGGAGCCATATCCCTTATGAATGTCTTGGTACTATTTTTATGGTAATGAGTGAGTTCTCACCCTTCCTTCCTATAAGATCTTAGCTTCCCATGATTGTAAAACAAAAGCCCGTCACCTCATTCCTCTCTTTCTCTTGCTCCCTCTCTTACTATGTGACACATGGGGCCTCCATCCCCTTATGCTATAATTGAAAGCTTCCTGAAGTTTTCATAAGAAGCAGAGGCTGGTGCTATGCTTCTAGTACAGCCTGCAGAACTTTGAGCCAAATAAAACTTTTTTTCTTTATAAATTACGCAGCCCCAGGTATTCCTTTACAGGAATGCAGATGGACTAAAACACAGTGATAATGCCAAATGGTGATGAGGATGCAGAGCAGCTGAATCTTGTTACATTGCTGGTGGAAAAGTAAAATGGTTACAGCCAGTCTGGAAAATAGTTGGCAGTTTCGTTTAAAACTCAATATGCATTTTCCATATGACTCAGCAATCACACTCTTGGGCAATTATCCTAGAGAAATGAAAAGTTATATTCACGTAAAATCCTGTACATGAATGTTCGTAGTAGCTTTATTTATAATAATTTGAAAGTAGAAACAACTCAAATGTCATTCAATAGATGAACTGTACAATGGAACACCATACAATAGAAGACTACAAAACAACAAAACGTGTTGAAGTGTTGATGAGTGCAACAATCTGAATGCGTCTCAAAAGCATAATGCTTAGTTTTAAAAATTCTCAAAATAATTTTACACTGTATTCTCCTATTTTTTAAAAATGTCATCAACATAGTAGAACTATGAGAATGAAAACCATATTAGTACTTGCCAAGGGGCATGGATGGGAGGTGGATAAGTAGGTGGGTGCAAATATAGAAGTACAAGGAGGTTTATTTGTAGTTGTGATGGTTAATTTTATGTGCCAAGTTGGCTGGGTCACAGAGTCCCTAGATATTTGTTCAAATACTATTCTGGTTGTGTCTGTGAGAGTGCTTCAAATGAGATTAACTTTTAAATTGGTAGAATAAGTAACATAGATGGCCCTCCCTATTGTGAATGGACCTCACTGCATTAGCTGAATATATGAATAAAAATTGGCTGATTCTACCCTGGGTAAGAAATAATTATACCTTGCCTAACTTCCCTTGCACAAACATCAGCTTTCTCCACAACACTTTGTACAAAAACATCAGCAGTTCCTAAGTCTTGGGTTTGCTGGCCTTCAGAGAGAACCATGCTGTCAGCTTTTTTTGATCCTTGGGCCTTTAGACTCAGACTAGAGCTAAACAATTCAGCTCTCCCGGGTCTCTAGCTTGCCAGCTCACCTTACAGATCTTGGGACTTTCTCGCTTCCAAAGTTATCTGAACCAATTACTTATAATGAATCTCTTTATCTATAAAGAGATCTGTATTGTCCTATTCTTTGGAGATATACTGCCATATATCACTTAACAGTGGGAACACAATCTGAGAAAGGGGTCTAAATGACTTCTTCATTGTACTACTAACAATATGAAGTGTACCTACTCAACCTAGGTGGTGCAGACTTCTACACACCTAGGATATATGGTGTAGCCTATTACTCCTAGGCTACAAACCTATACAGCATGTTACTGTACTGAATACTGTAGGCAATTGTAACACACTGGCAAGTATTTGTGTATCTAAACATGGAAAAGGTGTGGTAAAAATACATTAATACAATCTTATAGAACAGCTGTCCTCTCTTAGGTCCATTGTTGACTGAAATATTGTTATGTGGAGCATGACTCTGTGTGTGTGTGTGTGTGTGTTTGCATGTGTGTATTTTTACCATTCTCTGGAAAACCCTTACCAATATTGTGCTGGTATAACTTTTCTGCATCTTGATTGTGGCATTGGTCAAACAAAACTATGCGTGATTTAAAATTGCGTAAACCTACACATGTACATATGTGTACACACACAAATGAAAGATACTAAAAATGAAGAAAAATGATAAAGTTCTATAATTTACTTATAAGGGTTGTAACAATGTCAGTTTTCTGATTTTGCTATTATATTATAGTTTTATGAGATATAACCGTTGGGGTTGAAAACTGGTTGAAAAATACACAAGATTTTATGTACTGTATTTGAAACTTCCTATTGAAAAATATCAAGAAAAAAATGACAAAGCAAAAACATTTCAAGGATGTCTGCTGTTTTATTTAGTGTTTCAAGTACATTCAAATTTCTGTATTTGGATACTGCAGTATTAAATGGGAATATTAGATATAGTTTCACTAGACGGAAGTAACTATTTATAGAGACTATTTATGAAGACCTTTGATCCAGAACTACTTGTTACTTGTGATAAACCTGAATATTTGTAAAGTTCTCTGTAATGTGACCACTATTTATTAACTGGGCATTATTTTTCAATGCTAAAAGGCTTTATCATTTAATCTGACTTCATCTTCCCAAATAATAACAAAGATGACAATTATATGTTGATGTTGCAAATGAGAAAACTGAGATTTAGTGTATTTAGAGATCACCCAGCTAATCATGGGATAGTAAAGATTCAAGCCTGGCTTTTAGACCTAGCTATCATTAACAACAGCAACATCTTCCTAAGATTGTCCAAACACACAAGCAACAGTAAGCAATGTTTCTCCAGTGGTCATTATAACGTCTATTATACTGTTCTTTGATAATTCTAAAACTATAACTTTCAAAAAGTATACCAATGCTGATTAAAATGTTATTTTACATATCTAGAAAGATAGATCAAATAGAAGAATTTTTTTGAGTATTGTCTTTGTGTTTAGTTATTTTAGACAGAAAACATAATGATTTAAAGTAGGGATAAACAAAGTTTTTTTTCTTGCCCTGTGTTAATATTTTGTAAAGTCTTGACCATCTACTGCCTATTTTCTCTTGTCCACATACCCTCATCTTAAAACAAAAGTATGGCAACTATATAATATTTTTTATAATTTTCACAAGCAAATGTGAGTTAATCTCAGTAACATCCATGAAAGATTGTATTTATATTCTTTTGTTCTGTTAGGTACTATTGAATTTGTATACAGTCATTTTTTTTTAATTTAAAAGGCATATAATTTAGCTATATATAAAATGTTCATTTTTGTAAACCATCTGCTGTTTTTTAAAAATACAATTTTTTTTGCAATAAATGGAGTGAGAAATTTCATCATTTTCATAATGAACTTTACACATGTAATCTAGTTTGTTTTTTAAAATTTCTAAATATATTCATAGTTGCTACTTACCTGCAGAGAAATCTGTTCTTTGTTTATAAATTGTGCATAATGGCCAAAGTAACTGCCTAGAAATAAAACACATAGTGTTCAAATTTATAAACTCATAAGAAAGATTTTGTTGCTAGAACCAATTGAAATCATTTATGGCCAGTAAAATACAAATTAATCATGAGCACTGAGTGCAATTGGGAGAAAACAAAATTTCTGAGGGTAATACTAAATCGATCATTAGTGAAGAAAACACTTTTAGAAACAGGTTATTAAAGTACACTGAATAGGTCAAAATCCCTATAATGTAAGAATATCCTAAGATCTCTTATTTTGGCAAACTCTTATTCCTTCTTGGAGGAAAGTTTCTATATCTTGGTGTTTCTGAAACAGAACCAGTGGAAGCTCCATGTACACTTGAAACAAGCAACTCTGTTTTTTGTTTTGTTTTGTTTTGTTTTTTGATTTAAATAATAACTGCAATTTCTTTTAATTTAACTAAAGTTACAAATTCTATGGCTTATTATTCTGCAAAATATTCAAAATAAAGTGATTAATGACTAGGTTCATTTAAATAGTTTTGATAGATGCACCTACCATTAGACTGGCTGTTTTCTTCACATTGCCAGGTGCATAAACAGTGACATAGAAAGATTCTTGAGAGAAGGTACAAGGAAGAAAATGTTACTGAGATGAACATGGGATGGAGAGAAGATTCCAACCTCCGCTTCTTTTTCATAAATTATAATGATCCTACTTTTTCTGATTTCACAGAGTATCAGGATGTTCTATGCCTTTGCTTTAAAGTTTTCGTATTTGTGGAACTTTAAGAGTTCATAAACGGGGAGTATTTGTGAAAAACTTTGATTCAGGACTATTTGTTACCTGTGATAAACCTAAATATTTGTGAACATCTCCAAAATATAACCACTATTTATTGAAGATACAATAAATAGTGGTTCCATCATCTGTGTGTGATGGAATAAATGTTCCATCATCTGTGCATGGAACAACTCACAAATTCCTATTTGTATTCCTATGGTAGGGAGTTTTGTTTTAAGTCTGGGAGAAATTGGATAATGTACCTCTTTATTTCACAAAATTTGGGACACATGTATACATTTACCATTAACTTAACAAGTGACTGTTGAGTGTCTATTATAATTCAGGCACTGTGTTGGGAATTATTAACACCAATATCACTAGGACAGAGATCTTCTTATCAGAGTTCAACATCTAAAAGTAAGCCCAGAGAAGTAAATTATTGCTTATTGCACTTCACAATAATTATAATCATGTTCCATAGAGTACTGTTGGGATAAGGGGCAAAGGGAAGGAAGGAAAAAATGAATCATAGACAAAACCAAGGGATAACTTTGTTTTATTTTAAACAATTTTTATATATGTCTTTCCTAATACCTAGGACAAACAAAAATAGAGAAATATTCCTCAAATTCCCTTAGCACATTATTGATTACATCATGTATTTTAGCAACCTTATATGACCTTGATCAGATGGAAGTAGCATTATCCAAACCATTTTCCTATAGTGAATGTGGAAAAATGCAAAATATCTGTCTGTTCCAGTCAGAATCAAGGGTGTGTATATAGTTTATAAGATCAATGAAACAGCCAAGATAATCCTGGCTCTTTATCTGAACTAGTCTGCATACACAGTAAATTCTCAACTCTGATTTATTATAATGCAACTATAACAGTCAAAAAATAGAGATTTATTTTAGTTCTACCTTCCTAGTAACCCAACGCTTCCTGTTTTTTATGGCATTGAAATTTAAATGAGACAGTGAAAGTGAAGAGCTGCATCATTAGCTCTCAGATTGCAGAGAATATGTGCTAAATATAATTCATTTAAATAGTTTAGGAGCAAAGAATCACAATACAACTCTCTTGTATAGAACTTAAAGTAAAAAAAAAAAAAAAAAAAAAAAAAAAA
>NW_016811527.1:1280777-1289980 GCF_001698545.2 Rhinopithecus bieti | reverse complement strand
AAAAAAAAAAAAAAAAAAAAAAAAAAAATCCAGAAAGGTAAAGTTTCAAGAGCTGAACTAAAGTCTATTATATAAAAGTAATAAAGTAAAATATAACAGCAATACTTTAACTCCAGACTCACATTTTCTAAGAATAAGAAACCAAAAAAATTACAGGAATATATTTTGGCTTCAGTTAAGAATACAGAGTATCAAAATCATAAAAATAAACAAAGAAGTCATTATATAATGATAAAGGGATCAATTCAGAATGAGGATATAACAATGGTAAGCATTGATGTACCCAACACTAGAGCACCTAAAGAGACAAAGCAAATATTACTAGGGAAACATAGATTCAAATAAAATAATAGTTGTGAACTTCAGCATCTCACTCCCACCATTAGACACATCTTCTAGATATAAAATTAGCAAAGAAATGGACTTAAACTGCGCTTTAGATTACATGAACCTAACAGACATTTACAGAACATTTTGTCAAACAGTTATAGAATACACATTCTTCTCGTCAGCACATGGAATATTCTCCAGGATAGACCATATGTTAGGACACAAAACAAATATCGACAACATTGGGATAAAACTGGAAACAAACAGCAAGATGAACTTTGAAACTTAAAACTACATGGAAATTAAACAACATGCTATTGAATGATATTGGGTATAGGAATTAGTTAAGAACACACTATTGAATGACATTGGGTATAGGAATTAGTTAAGAAGCAAATAAAAAATATTCTTGAAACAAACGAAAACCAAAATGCAACATACTAGAACCTATGCAACACAGCAGAAGCAGTGATAACCGGGAAGTTTATATCAATAAACGCCTCTACCTAAAAAGTAATACAGTTTCAAATAAACAATCCAAAGGTGAACCACAAGAAAGTAGAAAAGCAAGAACAAACGAAACCCCAAATTAATAAAACAAAAGAAATAATAAAGTTCAGAGCAAAACAAAACAAAACAGAGACTAAGAAAAAAATGAAATAAAAAAATTGTTTTTTAAAATCAATCCACTGCTAAACTAACCAGGCAAAAAAGAGAACCAAACAAACAAAATCAGAAATGAAAGAGGAGACATTACAACTGAGACCGCAGAAATACAAAGTATCATCAGAGACCATTATGAACAACTATAACGTAACAAACTGGAAAACCTAGAGGAAATGGTTAAATTCTTAGAAACATACAATCTACCAAGATTGAACCAGAAAGAAATAGAAAACCTCAGAAGTTCAATGACAAGTAGTGAGATCTAAGCAATAAGTCTCCCAACAAATAAAAGTACAAGACCTGATGTTTTAACTGCTGAATTCTACTAAACTATCAAAGAAGAACCAACAAGAATTCTCCTCAAATAATTCCAAAAAATTGAAGAGGAGGAAACTCCTCAATACTCATTCTATGATACTCTAATACCAAAACCAACAATATGCAAATATATATCTGTCAACATACAAAAATAAATTACACTTCTATACACCAATAATAAACCCATCAGGAAGCAAATAAACTAGTCTCCTTTACGGTAGCACACACAAAACAACCTAGGAACAAATGAAACCAAGCAGGTGAAAGATCTGTACAAAAAAAAGAAAAAATCAGAAAACACTGATGAAAGAAATTCAAGAGGGCGCAAACAAACAAACAAAAAATCCCACTCTCATAGATCAGTAGAATTAATATCACTGGAATGACCATACTGCCCAAAGCAACCTCCAGATGCAATACAATTCTTAGCAAAATATAATAGCACTTTTCATAGAATTAAAAAAAAAGAGATCATAAGATTTATATAAAACCAAAAAAGATTTCAAATAGCCAAAGCAAGCTGAAAGAACAAATCTAAAGGCATCTAACTAATCAACTTCAAAAGATATTACAAGGCTATAGTAACCAAAACAGTATGGTATTGGTATAAAAGCAGACACATAGATCAATAAAAGATAATCAAGAATACAGAAATAAATCCATGTGATGGTAGCCAAATGATGTTTGACAAAGGTGCCAATAACATACGTTGGGTAAAGGATACCCTCTTTAATATGTCAGGCTGGGCACACTGAATACTCATATGCAGAAGAATAAAACTTGACCCCTATCTCCCATGACATACAAAAATCAACTCAAGATGGATTAAAAACTTAAAATGAGTCATGGAACTATAAGACTAATACAAAAAAAAAAAAACAAAACAAGGGAAAACACTTAAGGGCACTGGTTTAGGCAAATATTTTATGGCTGAGACTTCAAAACACAGATAACAAGAGTAAAAATAGACAAATGGGCCATATTAAATGAAAAAGCATCTGCACAACAAAGGAAACCACCAACAAAGTGGAGTGACTATCTGTTGAATGGATGAAAATATTTACATACTATTCATCTGACAAGGAAGTAATATTTAGAAAACAAGGAACCCAAACAACTCATTTAAAAATAAAATAAAATAACATGTTTGTTTTCATTTACAAGTGAGCAAAGAACATGAATAGACATTTCTCTAAAGAAGATATACAAATGGTAACAGGTATATTTAAATATGTTCAATATCACTAATCCTCAGGCAAATGCAAATCAAAACCAAAATGAAATGTCATCGTACCCCTCTCAGGATGGCTATTATTAAAAACACAGAAAGTCAAAAAAACAAAAGAAAACAAAAGAAAAACAAGAGATGCTAGAGAGAATGTGGAAAAGGGAGCTCTTACACAATGTTGGCAAAAACATAAGTTAGTACAGTCACTATGGAGAACGGTATGGATATTTCTCAAAATGTAAAAGTAGAACTACCAAATGATCCACAATCCCACTAGTTCATATTTATTCAAGGGAAAAGAAAATGGTGTATCAGAGGATTACCTGCACTCCTATTTTTGTTGCAAAACTATTCACAATGCCAAAGAGATGGAATAAATCTAAGTATCTATCAATGGACAAATGGAAAAAGAAAATGTAGTATATATACACAATGAAATACTATTCATCCATAAAAAAGAATTATATACAAGACGGGAGGTGTGTGTATATAGGAGGTGATGATGATGAGAAATTGGTTAATGGATACAAGTATACAATTAGGTAGAAGGAATTATTTCTAATGTTCTATAGCAGAATAGGGTGACTATAGTAGACAATAGTGTGCTTTCTATTTAAAGTATTAGCTACTTTGAAATGTTCCCAACATATAATAATGATAAGTGATAAATGAGGCTAGGCACAGTGACTCATGCCTCCAAGCACTTTGAGATGCTAAGGCAGGAGAATCACTTGAGGCCAGAGTTCAAGACCAGCCGGGGTAACATAGTGAGATCCTGTCCCTACAAGAAAATATAAATAAAAAATTAGCCAGGAGTGGTAGCATGTGATTTGTGATAGCAAATTACTTGGGAGGCTGAGGCAGGGGGAACATTTGAGGTCAGGAGTTCAAGGCTGCAATGAGCTTTGATCATGCCACTATAGTCCAGGTAGCAGAGTAAGACTCTGTCTCAAAAAAAAAAAAAAAAAAAAAAAAAAAAAAAAGATAAATGCTCAAGGTGATAGATACTTCAAATGGCCTAACATGATCATTGCATACACATGTAAGAAATACTCACATATACCCCATACACATGTAAAATATTATTTATTAATTAAATATATAAAAATTGAAAATCCACAATCTGTCTTTTCTCTACAGTCACAAAATCTGGAATTTCTGACTTTTATCATATTATCTTCAATATTTTCTGTCTCTTCTTCTCTCCTTCTTCTCTTTCTCATAAAACAGTCTTTAAAATCTCATCAAGATCTTCAGATCTTCAGTTCTTGAACTTACTTATTTTTCTCCCATTTTATCTGAGTCTGCCCTTACTTGCCTCCCTTTCAAGGCTAGAATACATTTTTATCATTGTTCACAGAATATCTCACTTCCTTGTCATTTCCTATTGTTCAGTGTGTCCAACCCCCACTAGGAGTCACCTCCACACTGCACAATGTAGGCTTGACATGTCTCACATTCCCACGATTATCTTTCTCAATCTGTTTGCTGTTTCCACACTGTCCCTGGAACTTCTAGCTTACACATCAGTGCCAGCAACCTACTTACCAAATTTGTGAGCTTCTTATGGGACTATATTCTCTTGACCTTCATATAGCATTGGGCATGTTTTCTCTCCATATAAGCATTTTGAAAGTTTTTCCACTGATTACTGCAGTGACCCTTTACTTTTCTGTTTGTTCTTTTAAAATATTCTTAATTCTGTCATTTTCTCTCTCTTACTCTTGAGTATCAGTATGTTCAAGGTTAGAGTATTTTTTCACTCAGATATCTCTTCAGTATTTATCTCATTCATCTTCACACCCTCAATTCTGACCTTCATATAGAAGACAACCCAGGCAAGTCTAAGATGAAAAAATCAGGATATGAAATAATCTGAGAATAATTTATTCCCATGATTGTAAGAATTAAATATTTGAACAATTTATCTTAAAGAAGAAAACAAGTTCCTCCTTTGTCTTATGTAATTTTAAAATCTTTATCTCTGTCTCTCATAAAAGTTTTTCTGATAGCTGAGCCTATATCCTCAGCTACACCATATATTTTTCTATCTAGTTGTATGTCAGCATCTCACAATGAAGATCAGCATTCTCCCAATATTCCCACAAGTAAGCTCTTCTTTGTGATTTTGCTGTCTTTGATATTTTTACTTTTTCTCCTATTCTTCTAAAACATAAAATGTGGACTCATCTTTCATTCAGTGCTCTTTTATTTCTTTTTAGCTAGTTGTAATTTGCCAACTACAATGGATGATTTTTTTTCCTTCATGATATATACTATAACCATTTTCTTATTTTTATTTGCAATAGTCAGGCTACAACTTTTCTCTATGATTCTAGTATATACTGTTGTTTTCCTTTTCCTATTCCCCTTCTTTCCAGTTTATCTTGAACAATTCTGCTAGACCTATTTTTCTTAAGTACAACTTTCTTTCATTTTCTCCAACACTCAAAAGCAATGACTGACCAGCAGGGCTGGCTCATGGACATGTAACCAATGCATCCCATAGGGCTTCATGATTAGAAGGGACTCACACATGAATGAATGTTTTGATGTAGCCATTTGGAATTCTTAATAACTTTTAAACAAGGATCTCCTAATTTTTATTTTGTACCAGGCCCTGAGAATTATGTGCTCCATCCTGCTTCCAATGACAATGAATAAATTCGATACTAGCTCCTGTCTAAAACTCAAGGCCTTTCATACCCAGCACTTACTCATCCCTAATCACCATACCACTCCTCCCTTACTCTTCAGTTAAACTGAACTACTAGCTGCGTTCCACATATACTTGTTTATTTCCTCCTTTCATCCTTTTATTATGTCTTAATATACTCTCAATTTAGCCCCTCAGGGTTGTACCCAAATTCCTTCTTCATGTCTTGTTTTTCTTATTTTTGTTTCTGAGTCCCCACAATGTTTTCTCCTTTAAAATTCTTAGTGTTTATTTTTTTCCAAGAGCACACATTTATCATATTTCTTTTAATTTTGGGGGGAACAGGGAGAATAAGTATCTTATTATCCCTAGTAAATTGCAGATTCCATGAAGATAAGGATAAACTCTCTTATCTATCTACATATTAAATACAGTGTTTAAGATATAAAATATATGCAATAAATGGTTATTGCATTTATTTATTGTAGCAAAACTGTTGTTTATGACAATAAATAAAAAATATCTTTCAGTGTAGTAGACAAGAATGTTTCTCATCTTTAAATAAAAATGTGTGTGTGTGTGTGTGTGTGTGTGTGTGTGTGTGTGTGTATTTGTCTTTCCTGATTCCCCAACTCTATAGTTTCTGATTTTGAATGAAACAGGAGAAGAAGAGGAAGTCAGGCAACAATAAATTTACTGATTGAGTAGACTTAAAATATAAAATAGGGAGAGAGGGGAAAGAGAAGGCGAGAGAAAAAAATGAGAATATAGACACAAACATATCAATTCTGCTGATTAACCTGTTCCCTGGTTGTAATCACCCCCCTCTCTGACATTCCAGAAAGGTGATACATCTTTTAATGTGCCTGGTCTAGAACAGCAAAGGAAAATCTTAGAAAATAAAGCTGGAGATGATGTAGCTAGCCTCCAGCATTTTGTTTATGAGAGCATCCATTCGTGTCTGCTTGGGCTTGCTGAGTAATATCCATTCTGTCCTTGAGGCATGCATCAGGCAATGAAATTTTGTTGTATTCGTTCTTTCAGGCTTTCTACTGATTGCAGAATATCTGAGAATTTCTCAGTATAAAGTGGCTATATGTGTTCAAAATGTCTTGGATATATCAGTGATGCCATTATTTTGACTTTAACAATTTCAGATGAAAGTCATATAATAGAGAAAAGAACTGAACTAAGGCAAGGATATGGGTAAAAGGTGAAGAAATACATTTTCATCTGGAGTGATACTGGAGTACCATTCAAACCAGTTCCATTATTTAATTTTCTAGTTATACTCTTTCCTCATTCACTGCTTTTCACAGCATAAAACTTAAATAAAGATACATTTAACTGTTAGAAAGGAAAACATGAGAGCCAAGTTATAATTTTGTTTCTATTGAGTGTCTTTTTTATACATTTAAGAAACAATTCTGTATTTTTTTTTTTCCATTAACATGGCTGACTAGAGGCAACGCACACCAGTTCTCCTCAGAAAGCAGAATCAAAATTATAGGTAAGTAACCATGGTCCAAGTGAGATACTGAGGGATGAGTGAGGAATCTATTGAAGAACCCACAAGAGGAAGCTGAGTGCAGTAAAAGAAGGAAGCAAGAGTTTGGCAGAGACCAACTCCCAAGGAATTTGGAGTCTCATGGAAAAGGTAGGTGGGTGTGTTTTGTTTCCCTCACCCTTGTGTCACAGTGCTGACCTCTGAGCTGTTGGAGGGTTCCCTTGCAATCCCTGTGGGAAGGGATTAGGGAATTTGGGAGTAGAACCAGCTGTGCAGTCTTCTTCATCCTCTCCCCAGACCAGAGTGGAGGCATCCTACCAGTTGTGCACCTGCTGTGGGCCTCTATCAGTTCCAGAGAGTCTCATCTTTTGTATCTACACACCACTAGATCCCATGTAAACATTCCCCACAATCCATTCAGACTGTGGCAACCACAGTGGACTGGTAGGATCCTAGGGAACTGTGAGATTTCTGGAAGTCTAACTTGCAGGGCAAGATGCCCCTGGGGGAAGGGAGAACACAAATTGCCAAAGTGCCCCTTGAGAAAGAGAAACCAGATTTTATACTCTGTAACCAAGAGCTCCCTGCTTGTGAGCAGAAGGTGACTGTGCCCTCACCCTACAGAGACACAGGTGCAGTGTGAAGCTCTACAGGGGAGGAATGTGGTTCTGTTTCAGTGGCTAGGCAGGACTGGTGCCCGAAAACCGGTATGTGGAGAGAGGATTTCTCCTACTGCCCCCCTCCCCCAACACTGCTGCAAATATGAACACGGCTGTTCACATGGGGGGTGGGTGCAGGTGTGCCTTGGGATGCCAATTCCAGAATAATTGGGCACAGCTACAGTCCCACTGATAGTGTCTCTACCAGCCTGGGCTTGTATGAAGGATGTGGTCCACCTCCCTTCCTACAAAGGGCAGCAGCATTACTACAGTAGAGTATCGGTGACGCATAAAGCTATCTGTATTGGGCTGAGGGAAGAGGTTGTTTCCCAAGGCCAATTCAGTTGTAGCTACAGGATAAACATTTTCCATGGTCCTCAGTTAAATCATGGACTGTAGATAAATGAAATTTTCCATCTGAACAGAAAGTTATGAGCCTTGGGACAGGGTTATGTTAGGGAAATTAATCATGCTTCTGCTTTCCCAGGATGTGGGTCTGGTGCAATGTCTACTCTCCCACTGGTGAAATAATGGCACATTATACCATGAACTCTCTCTGCTACCCTTATCAGATAAGGTGGATCCAATTGTAATTGGGTTATCTTAGGATGAGCTTGGAAGTCCAGCTCTGTTCACTTTTGTCCTCCTATTCCGGGGCTGAGCAGGGAACTCGGGGCAGTGAACATCCTACTGACCAGCCAATCCCATGTGACAACATAGAGCTCCTCCCAGTAAACAAAGATCAAGCACATACCCAGTTGCTTCTGCCCAGCTTGCTCTTACTTAGAGATGTCACCCACTGGACTAGAGATTAAACTGATCAAGTAAAAACATGCTGAAAGATAGGCATAGTGTTGCAGGATGAGATAAACTTCTGGAGACATCTGTAATCCCAGTGTTGCAGACGGCAGTGAGCCTGGTCATATGCCTAGTAAATTACTACTGTAATCAACATGTGAGAAAGCCGCTGCACAAAATCTATCTACGACCAAAAAACTCAACAGAGACTTGGTTCCCTGAAAGCAGCCGGAATCAAAGTCAAATGACCATACACAACACACATTGTAGTCATACCCTCAAAGGAAAGCAGAAAGTCCAACCCAATGAAAGTGAATTCAAAATAAGAAGTGACAGCTTCTCCAAATAAGAAAGAATTTATGTAGAAATTATGTCAGTATGAAAAAATAGAGTGTTTATATATTCCAAAAAGACTACACTAGCATTCCAGCAATGGATTCTAACCAAACTGAATATTCTGAAATGACAGATGATGATTTCAAACATGGATTGTAAGAAAACGTAATGAGATCCAAGAGAAAGGTAAAACTAACACACATAAAAAATAGAAAAAAAATTCAGGATATGAATGAAAATATACTTTAAAAAGTTAGATATTCTAAAGAAACAGAACTTCTGAAAATAAAAAATTCATTGAAGCAATTTTAAAATACAATTGAAAGATTTACCATAGTCTAGAACAAGCAGAAGAAATAATTTAAGAAGAAACCCCATCAGACAAAAGTAAAGAGAATTTAAAAATAAGCAATGCCTCTGCATGTGAGATGGGTCTCCTGAATACAGCAAACTGATGGGTCTTGACTCTTTATCCAGTTGGCCAGTCTGTGTCTTTTAGTTGGACCATTTAGTCCATTTACACTTAAGGTTAATATTGTTATGTGTGAACTTGATCCTGTCATTATGATATTAACTGGTTATTTTGCTCGTTAGTTGATGCAGTTTCTTCCTAGCCTCGATGGTCTTTACATTTTGGCATGTTTTTGCAATGGCTGGTACCGGTTGTTCCTTTCCATGTTTAGTGCTTCCTTCAGGGTCTCTTGT
>NW_016811527.1:1243310-1278236 GCF_001698545.2 Rhinopithecus bieti | reverse complement strand
GAATGGAATCTCACACCAGTTAGAATGGCAATCATTAAAAAGTCAGGAAACAACAGGTGCTGGAGAGGATGTGGAGAAATAGGAACACTTTTACACTGTTGGTGGGATTGTAAACTAGTTCAACCATTATGGAAAACAGTATGGCGATTCCTCAAGGATCTAGAACTAGAAGTACCATATGACCCAGCCATCCCATTACTGGGTATATACCCAAAGGATTATAAATCATGCTGCTATAAAGACACATGCACACATATGTTCACTGCGGCACTATTCACAATAGCAAAGACTTGGAATCAACCCAAATGCCCATCAGTGACAGACTGGATTAAGAAAATGTGGCACATGTTCATCATGGAATACTATGCAGCTTTAAAAAAGGATGAGTTTGTGTCCTTTGTAGGGACATAGATGAAGCCAGAAACCATCATTCTCAGCAAACTATCACAAGAACAGAAAACCAAACACTGCGTTTTCTCACTCATTGGTGGGAACTGAACAATGAGATCACTTGGACTCAGGAAGGGAAACATCACACACGGGGGCCTATTATGGGGAAAGGGGAAGCGGGGAGGGATTGCATTGGGAGTTATACCTGATGTAAATGACGAGTTGATGGGTGCTGACGAGTTGATGGGTGCAGCACACCAACAAGGCACAAGTATACATATGTAACATACCTGCATGCTATGCACATGTACCCTAGAACTTAAAGTATAATAATAAATTTTTAAAAAATGCCTCTGAGAAATATGAGATTATGTAAAGAGATTAAACCTCTGAGTTATAGGCATTTCTGGGAGACAAGAAGAAAATATAAGAGCTTGGAAAACTCATTTGAGAAAATAATTCAGGAAAACATTCCTGGTCTTGCTAGATAAGTAACTTCTAGATCAAAGAAATGCAGAAAACATCTCGGAGATACTTTGCAAGACAAATCTCATTAAGCAAATAGTTCTCCGTCTCCAAAATTAATGTGAAGAAAAAATTTCTAAACAACAGAAAGAAATCACTTGTAAAGTAAATCCCATTGACTAAGAGCAAACTTCTCAGCAAAAACCTTAACAATGAGAAGAGATTGAGATCTTCTTTTCAGGTCTCAAAGGAAAAAAAAAATGCTAGCCATGAATTTTTCATAAATGAAACTCAGCTTCATAAATGAAGAAGAAATATGGTCTATCCCAGATAAGCAAGCACTCAGGGAATGTGTCATAACTAGACTGGTTCTACGAGAAATGCTCAAAAGAGTTATAAACCTAGAAACAAAAGTACAATAACTTGCCATTATACAAGCACATGAAGATATGAAGCTCACAGATCCTAGAAGCAATTATGCAATTGAGACTGCAAAGCAACTAGATAATAATTAACATTAAGACAGAAACAGACATTACATATCTGTATTAACCTCGAAAGGTAAATGGACTAAATACTCCATTTAAAAGACAAAGATTAGCAAAAAAAAAAAAAAAAAAAAAAAAAAATTTAAAACTAAACCGTATGTTGCTTACAAGAAACTCAACTTAGGGGTAAGGACATTCACAGACTCAACATAATGGGGTGGAAATAAATGTTCCTCATAAATTGAATCCAAAAGCAAGCAGGACTACCTATAGTTATGTCAGATAAAACAGGCTTTAAATCAACAACAGTAAAATAGTGTCAAAGAAAGTTATTATATAATGATAAAAATATGAATTCAACAAGAAGATGTAAAAAATTAAAATATATGTGCACACAACACCAAAGCACACAGATTCACAGAAACATACTATTTGAAAAGACACATACAGCAATACAATAATAGTGTGAAACACAAACAACCTACTGATAGAATTACACAGATTATCAAGGCAAAAAAAATCATCAACAACAAAAAAAAATCTAGACTTAAACTGGATTCTAGAACTAATGGCCCTAGCAGATATTTACAGAACATTCTACCCAGTGACCACAAAATATACATTCTTCTGTGCAGGAAACATTATCAAAAGGAGACCATATTCTTGGCCATTAAGCAAGTTTCAATAAATTTAAAAAATTTGATATATCAAATATTCTCAGACAACATTGAAATAAAACTAGAAATCAGTGCCATGAGGAACTCTGAAAACTGTAAGAATACACAGAAATTTAACAACCTGCTTCTCGGTGATGTTTGAGTAAATGATGAAACTGTGGCAGAAATTATTTTTTTGAAATGGATGAAAATAGAGACACAACATAGGAAAAACCTCTTGGATACAGCAAAAACAGTACTAAGAGGAAAGTTTATAGCATTAAATGCCTATATCAAAAATATAGAAAGATCTCAAATTAACAACTTAATGTCACACCTCAAAGAACAACACCAACAAGAAAACAAAGTTAGCAGAAGACAAGAGATAGATTAGACAAAGGTCAGGTCAGAGTAGAACTGAATGATATTGAGACCCAAAACAAACAAACAAACAAAAACCAAGGGTTCAAGAAATGACAAACTTGTTTTTTGTAAAGATAAACTAAATTTATTGGCCAATAGCCAATGTAACCAAGGATAAAAGAGAGAAAACTCAAACACAAACCAAAATAGTAAAGATGACATTACAACTGATAACACAAAAATACAAAAGATCATCATAATCTCCTGTGAACATCTCTATGTACACAAACTAGAAAACCTAGAGGAAATTGTTAAGTTCCTGGAAACATAACACCTCCTAAAATTGAACCATAAAGAAATAGAAATCCTGAACAGACCAATAATGAGCAACAAAATTGAATCAGTAATACAAAATAACTCAATTTAAAAAGCCCAGGACTAGACAGATCTGCTGCTGAATTTTACCAGACAAACAAAAAACTGATTTTCACTTCTGTCATTGTTCCAAAAATTCCAAAAATTCGAGGAGGGAATCCTCCCTAGTTCATTGTATGAAGCTAATATCACCCTGATACTAAAGTCAGGCAAAGACACAACAAGTAAAGAAAAGTACAGGCAAATCACCCTGATTAACATAAATGCAAAAATTCTTAACATAATCTTATAAAAGCTAATCCAACAACATATCAAAAGATAACATACCATGATTAAGTCGGCTTTATTCCAAGGATGCAAAGATGGTTCAACATATGCAAATCAATCTGTGTGTTTCACCCCATAAATAGAATTAGAAACAAAAATCATACAATCAACAAATGCAAGAAATGCATTTGATAAAGTCCAGCATCCCTTTATGATAAAGTATCTCAACAAATTAGTTAACAAAGGAACATACCTTAAAATAATAAAAATCGTATATGACAATTCCATATCCAACATCATATTGACTGAGGAAAAGTTGAAAGCATTTCCCTTAAGAATTAGAACAAAACAAAGATGCCCATTTTTACTATTTTTTTTGTCATAGTACTGGAAGTCCTAGCCAGAACGATCAGGGAAGAGAAATCAATGCAACCAAATTGGAAAAGAAAAAGTTAAATTATCTCCCTTCATTGATGATATGATTTTGTACCTAGAAACCCCTACAGACTGCTCCAAAAGACACCTATATTTGTAAAGTTTCAGGTTACAAAATCAATGTACAAAAATCAGTAACATTTCTATAAACCAGTAACATTCAAGCTGAGAACCAAATAAAACTCATTATCTGAAAAAAAAAAATTAACTAGGAATAAATTAAAGCAAGAAGGTGAAAATCTCTATAAGAAAACTACAAAACTCTGATGAAATAATTTGTAGATAACACGAATAAATGGAAAAACATCCCAGAATCATGGATCAGAAGAATCATAATCTGCACAAAGGAATCTATAGGTTCAATGCAATTCCTATTAAATTACCAATATAATTGCTCACGGAATTATGAAACAATTTTAAAATTCATATGGAACCAAGTTAGAGTTTGAATAGCCAAAGATATCCTAAGTAAAAAGAACAAAGCTGGAGGCATCGCATTACCTGACTTCCAATTACACTACTAGGTTCTAGTAAACAAAACAGCTGATACTGGTATAAAAATAGACACTTAGGTCAATGGAAGAGAATAAATAAAGAATACCTACCACCAATTTATCTTCAACAAAGTTGAAAATACATATACTGGAGAATCATATACTGGAAAAAAGATACCCTATCCAATAAATGATATTGGGAAAATTGCATAGTCATATGCAGAAGAAAGAAACTAGACCAAAATTAAGAAAAGTAGATTAAAGCCTTAAGTACAAAACCTGAAACTAGAAATACTCTAGAAGAATACCTAGGGAAACTCTTCTAGAATTGGCCTGGCAAACAATTTATGACTAAGACCTCAAAAGCAAACACAACAAAAACAAAAATAGAGATATGGGACTTAATTAAACTAAAAAGCTTCATAACAGCAAAAGATATAATCAACAGAGTAAACAGATAACCTGCAGAATAGGAGAACACACTTAAAAACTATGCATCCAACAAAGGGCTAATATCTACAAGGAAGTCAACCAAGTAAATAAGAAAAAAAAAACCCATTAAAAAGTGGACAAAGGTCATGAACAGACATTTTACAAAAGAAGACAGAGAAACATTAAAAAATGCTCAGCATCAGTAACTACTGGAGAAATGCAAATTTAAACCACAATAGATACCATCTGACACTAGTCGTAATGACTGTTATTAAAACATCAAAAAACAATAGATGTTAGCAAAAATGCAGATAAAAGGCAATGCTTATACACTGATGGTGGGAATGCATGTAAATTAGAATGGTCTCTATGAAAAATAGTATGGACATTTCTCAAAACATTAAAAATAGGACTGTGTGATTCAATCCAGCAATTCCACTAGTGGGTATCTACCAAAAGTAAGAAGAACAATAAAAGATTATGTAAAAAGGACACTTGTACTCATATATTTATCACAGCACTGTTTACAATACTTAAGTCATGGAATAAAGCAAAGTGTTCATTATGAATGATTATATAAAGAAAATACTATAGAACAGTACTCAGCCATAAAAAGGAATGAAATAATGTCTTTTGAAACAACATGGATGGAAATGGGAGTCATTATCCTAAATGCAATAACAAGGAAACAGAAAATAAAATACTGCATGTTCACAGCTCATAAATGAGAGCTGAACAACAGGAGTACACATGGACATAACAGAGTGGAATAATAGACATTGGAGACTCCAAAAGGTGAAAGGTTGGTAGTTGGGTGAGGAATGAAAAATTACCTACCACGTACAATGTGCACTATTCAGGTGGTAGATATACTGTAAGACCAGACTTCACCACTATGCAATACATCCACGTAACTAAACTGCATTTGTAGTCTCCAAAACTATAAACATAAAAACAAATAGAAAACAATATTTACATGGGTATGCAATATAGTATCAAAAAGTAATAAAGCAAAATAGATTGTGAGGAGGGTTAATACTGGTATGTATTAATCCATTCTTTCACTGCTATAAAGTAATACCTTAAACTGGGTAATTTATAAAGAAAGAGATTTAATTGACTCATGGTTTTGCAGACTGTATAGGAAGCATGTTGCTGGCATCTGCTTGGCTTCTGGGGAGGCCTCAGGAAGCTTACAATTATGGCAGAAGGTGAAGAGGAAGCAGGCTTGCCTTATATGGCCAGAGCAGAAAGAAAGAGAGGGGAAGGTGCCACATAGATTTAAACAACCAAATCTCAAGAGAACTCACTATCAGGATGACAGTACCAAGCAGGGATAGTGGAAAACCATTCGTGAGGACTCCACATGCATGATTCAATCACCTCCCACCAGGTCCTACCTCCAACAGTGGGGATCAGAATTCAACATGGGATTTGGTTGGGACATAGGTCCCAACTATATCATGATACCTGTAAAGATCCTAAATAATCATAAGTGGTTTTATTTGGTCTTCCAGTCAATGCATGTTCTCTTGATGATGCAAAGAGTGGGAAGCAGAAAGCATGTTGTATTTCAGGGATTCTTAAACCTTACTTCTTCAAGATCCTAGAGAAGAAATAGCAAAGGCATTGGAGATGTTAACCCTGAAAGAGACAATGAAAATTACCTACTTTATCCTCCAAATTTACTAATAAATAATGAAATTTGGAAGTATGCAATTTTGCCCTTTTTCCAATGCTTATCCCTCATTTCATTCTAATTGCTTCAGCTATGTTGTCTACAGTAAAGTTAAAGAATCATAATAGTTTATATAAAGGATTATATACATGTATATTATATATATTTTAATGTATTAATTATTCTATAAAATGTCATTTCAACATTTATTGAGATATTATTTTTCTCCCTTAATCTATTAATATTGTATTGTTTATATAAACTTGTTGTAGTAGAATTCCAATATGTTCTAAGTCTATGTTGCCCTCATCTGTCCTTTTCTTATGTAACTAATATAAGCTAGATCTTAAGTCATTTGTTGACCCATTTTCACCATTCCTTCACTGTTGTGAATATTGCCTAATTTTAAAGCTCAGTATGAGCCATCCAACTACTGAGGCTTGTAGGCCCTGATATAATAGGTTTCAACGACATTTTCATCCATTATTTTTCAGCCATGATCCCTAATTTTGTTGGTATCTATAGCAGATCCTCATTCAAAACCTTCTTTTACACCTTCTGATTACCTGACTATCCTCCATTATCCTTTTAGCTCAATACTCACTCAGTATTCCCATTCCAACGTTGTGTCAGCCTCTCTAAGAATCCCATTTCTCGGCGGGGCACAGAGGCTCACGCCTGTAATCCCAGCACTTTGGGAGGCTGAGGCGGGAGGATCACCTGAAGTCAGGAGTTCGAGACCAGCCTGACTAACATGGAGAAACCCTGTCTCTAGTAAAAATATGAAATTGGCTGGGCATGGTGGTGCATGCCTGTAGTCCCAGCTACTTGGGAGGCTGAGGCAGGAGAATTGCTTGAACCTGGGAGGTGGAGGCTGAGATTGTGCCATTGCACTCCAGTCTGGGAAACAAGAGCGAAACTCCATCTCAAAACAAACAAACAAAAAATCCTGTTTCTCAAAACTGCCATTCTGTAACTATTCATCCTTTCTCCAGTCACTAACATCCCATGTTCTTGTTTTTTTTGTTTTTGTTGTTTGTTTGTTTGTTTTTTCTGACCATCTTAGATTCCAAGATCCATCATTGTAACAAATATCTGCTTCTGATCAACCATAGGGTATTAGCTATTATATTTTTTGGTGAATTGAAAGTTAGATGAGGATTTTTGACTGTGCAGAAGGTTGTCACCCCTGACCCCCACATTGTTCAAGGGTCATGTGTAGAATATGAAGAAACTTTCTCATTTTCTTAGAAGTCTGTCTGCATATAAACTATATAATATATATAGTAGTAATATATATATATATATATATATATTATTAATTACTAATATATATATATATATTTACCACCAATGATTGTTTCTGGCCCTATCGCAGACCACACTTTTCCTCAAATGTGCTCTAGATCTCAAAAGCACTTGCCTACTCAAGGATTTGTACTTCCTCTGTATCATCAATATTTCCTCTCTACTGAATTCTTTTTTATCAACTTACATGCATGCTGTTATAATTTCCAGCTTAAAACAAACAACTATTTAGAGCACAAAACGGTGGCAAAATATTACACTCATATTACTTTTTCTACCTCTTCCCCTTATCCAGTACCTTTTGTTTATTATAAAACTTTTTTGGAAGATTTGGCTCAACTCATAGAGTTTGTTTCCTCCGATACTATTTTCACTTTAACCCACTTCTTATCCTACTGATAATACTAAATTTACTCAGGTTAAGGTCGTCAACATCTTCCATCTTTTCAAATGCAGTGATCTTTGTGTAATTCAATTTCTCTATGAAGCATTTGGCACTTTTGACCAATTCCTCCTTCTTGATATACTTTATTTGCATTCTATGGCAATGCTGTTTCCTAATTATCTTTTTGAAAAAATCACAGTCTTTTGTGGTTGTCATCTTCTATTCCTTTTCCTAATATCTGAAATTTCCATACCTCTAACCTTGCTTTCAGTTCATTTCTTTTCCCTATTTCAACATTCTCCCTATGAACCTACTTCACTCTATAGGTGTTAAATTTCAACTGTATATGGATGACAACAACATGTAAATGTTAGATTTCTTCTTCCCTGAGCTCCAGCTTCACATGTTCAACTTTCAACTAGTCAACTCAAGATTAGCAAGATCAATATGGAGTACTTATTTCTCAGTCTTCACAGAAACCTGCTCCTCCTAGTTTCTCCAAACTCAATGAATTTGTCTTCTATTGTAATTCACTTAAAATCACTCCCCTATAATCAGTAAGAGACACCAGCAATATGTAATTTTTTGCAGACCCTAAATAGTTCTGCCATTAGACTGCTTTATCATCTGCCTTAATTATTATCAAGATGAATCACAGAGTGGTTGGTAGTGCTCACAGTTGTCACATAATCAATAAGAGTCCCTTAATTTAATTTTACTGAATCATTTTATATTCAGTCCACATATTCTGAACTTTAACAAGTATACAATTCAATACATAATAGTAGGGTTATTCTCCTCAACAAAGTCATCAAAGTTGTGGACAAGATGGTGCCATAGGAGATGTATCGTTTAAAGAAGAATAACCAGAGAATGGTGTGCTAAATGTATTCTGGTAGGAAATACTTGAAAACGAGACACACTTATAAAGCTAGTGAATTTTCCGTGGATATCAGTAAGATCCTTTCAAAGGCATAATAATTATGTATCCTTCACTTTCTTAATAACCTTTTACTGAGTTTCTACTATTTGCATCAGAGTCTGATAGTAAATTTGTTCTACCAAGGGCTAGGTTTAATATTTGGTAACAATGACACATCAATGTAAAAGAAACTAGTTTACTAAAACATGCTTAAATGAATTATTTTCTAGTAAAAGATACTAGCGGACATTAATCTGGAGGTGGAGGGGTGCTCGGTATGGAGGGAGTCATGTTTCTCTGGCTTCCTAAATAGAGATGTGCTGGGGTTGGTGGTAATGAAATTCTGCCTCCCAGAGTAACATCTTGCTAGGCTGTAGGAAGCAAAGAATAGGAGTTTAGCAAGTACCCTCTTATACCCCGATTATGTCACCATGAAACTCCAGCAAAATAACCTCATTTGTTTTAAAAAATCCCATTTATCAAGTCAGAATACTGGATCTCATTTTTGGATTCTAAATAGGATTTATTATGCCATCAGCATTATCTTGCTACATTGCTCAGTGGTTATATAATAATGACTAAGCATCCCATGTACACACTTGTATCAGGATTCTATAAAGATGATCTGTCTGCAGGCTTACATAAGCAATAATTTACAAGCCTAGAAGTAACTGATGGTGGCAGCTCTTGGCAAGGCTTTCCATAGTTTAACTCTTTAGAAGTACATAGATAAACAATTAGAATACAGGTATTAAATTATTAAATTAATGTCTAGCAAAAGAAATATTGAAAATCATGTATAGGAAATAGAAAACTTCTTTTGTAGATATATTCAAAATATGCTTATTCTCTTGATGTGAGTACTATGGGGTTCAGAGTCATAGGTTGTACTGTATAGCAAAAGGGAAAATTTAATCTCTAGATTAATAGAAGGTAGCAATGCAAGTTTTGACTAGGGCTGTTTGTTTAAATTTAAACATATTTCACGTCTAATGTATCTGCAAGTCTGAATTAGAAACTCACTGAACCTTGATTGCATGACTATAAAACTGATTTATTAATAGATATAAGAATCAATAACTCCATTTTACATAAGAACAATTAATGCTGTAAATTGCTGAATGCTATACTTTATGTTTGGCGATCTATCTCTCTGAAAACAGTAATATATCTAGATAGTACTTCTAAGTGCTGAAATTCACCATTTGATTATGGAATTAGTTGATAGTGTGAAAGATCAAAGAAGAAGAATTCTCAATTGAAAATACTCCAAATAATTTCTTCTGTATTTTTTATACAGTGAAATATCTGAAGTACCCAAACATTGCAAAATATCTCACTTTTTCTATTTTTGTTTTCTAATAACAAAATACCTAGTAATGGATATCATAGTACCATCAACATTCAAGATTTTCATTTGTCAAGTTAAATAAGAATCCAGAAAAGTTTCTACGTACACACACACACACAAAATGTCTCATTTTCTCGCCCTCTGTCTCACAATATTGAAGGGAGTCAGAGAATCTGACATTTATGTCTTGGCAGAGTGAACCAAGGACTGGAATCCTATAGCCAACTCATGCATCATGATGAGTTAGCATCATGGGACTTTTGTTGTTAGAAAAAAAAAAAAAAAACAGTCTATCACCAGATATGATTAATGACTGAGAAGTTTTAAGATATGATATTCTAATAATCTCCTAATAGTAAGTACATCTATTTATATTACTATGATTTTCAATAAGAAAATATGTATTGAATTAATGTGAATTCTTTTTCACCATCTAAAGATAAAAATAACAGTTACACTACTTTGACATATTGGCAGAATAAATTATATCAAAAGAATCCTTAAATAAAATATCTTTACATTTGTAAAATGAACTGTACTTAACCACAGTGTTTTATTGCTTGAAGATCTTTCAAAATTCTGGGTTTTTTTTTTAGTATTTTATGTAAAATTATTTTTATCAACAAAATTTGTTTGGTCTGTAGCTTTCTGTATGTTATCCTGTTTCTTTTCTTTTTTCTTTCTTTTTTTGATGTGCAGATTATGTTAGCTTCACAAAATTAAAATGTCCAGTACATAGGTAGTAACTAATCACTGTCGTATCTGTTCAGTATACAACTGTCTCTTCTGGACCACTTTTTGACTTTATTTATGAATTTTGACAACCATGTTTGGTTTATATCACGTATCTTTTGTCCATAACTTCTTGGACTGAGAGAGAGTAAGAGATCCAAAGTGTTCCATTAAGATTCTCTCTCCTGAAAACTTAAATATGGGATTTAAAGACATTAGTTGATATTCCTGGCCTCTTCAAACTAGGGCACGTAAATTTAGGAGCTAAGATAGCCTTTGGAAGTCTCAACTATTGAGGTAGAATGTGCTGGTCTTCACTTGGTTGCCTAAAGAAAGACAGTATTTTCCAACTTCTCCAGCTCCAGATGTGTCCATAGACTAAATTCTCACCATTAGAATGTGTTTGCTTTGGTTTTAAGACAGTAGGTGAGCCCACGTCTCCATACACTGTAAGGTGCTGCAACAAACTACTTATAGTTCAGCCTGAATTGCAGACAATAATATCAGAGGCTACATAAAAATTAGAATTTTAAAAGAATCTGAGTCTTTCAATGATTGCCAAATGAACTGTTCACTTTGGGACTTTTATATTTGAAAGGCAGGGTGAAAACCTTCTTCTTTTTAAGCTACTTTACTTTGGGTCGTTGAAAAATAGCTGCTGAGCCTTTCTCTTGAGTAGGCTGAGCATATGAAGTAAATATTATTAGGTAGAAAGAGAGTAAAAAATGAAGTGGACAGAGAGAGACATAGAAGCTAAAAGCATACAAATTCAAAGAGAGAGTCTAGGGTCTGAATGTTACAGTGCTTCTCTATAGTTAGTCTTTGTAGGTTATAATCAATTCGTCCTTTACATTTAAGCTAGATTTAGTTTTCCTTCCAAACAAATCAGCTAACTGAGAATTTTTGCCAAAGCCGAAGATAGCAAGTAACATACCTCAGAGACACACCGGAAAGGTGAGTAGAGGGAGTAAAAATTCGTCTGTCTTGGCATGTAAAACTGACTCCGTATTTGCATCAACCAAGTCATTTTCTCTTACCTTTTGCATCCAGATGATATGCCCTAATAAAGCAACAGTTGGAGAGGCTTAAAAGCCAGATAATCAAAATGTGCTGATCAGACCATAAATAATCCATAGTAGGAAAGAATACAACTAAAATCCAAAGTTCCTTAGCTGGAAATAGAGAGAAAGGGAAAAAAACAGATCAATGCACTGAAACCACTGAGATCCTGATTAATTAGATTGATAATATTTATAACAATAATGGCAGTTTTCATGCATAATTACTGGGAGCTAAGTAGTTTATATGCATTATTTTATGTAATTGTCACAAAAATTCAAAAAGTGGTGTTTTTTAAATCAATTCTCGTATATGTCTAAATGAATTGAGGTCTAGAGTGTTGTAGATGGATTAGATTCCAGTTCTGCTTTACACCACAACTATTACACTTTCAACTACTAGACTATATTGAACACTACCAAGAAATTAAACACACTCCTAGCTGAATTTTGGTGGCTAAATTATCTGTTTCTATTTGTACCTGAGGTGCAGGTTGATTCCCTGTTTGAAAATAAATAAAACCTTAGAAATTTTCATAGGAATGATTATGAGAAGTGGTAGAAGCATGAAACGATGGGCCCCAAAAAGTGTTTTGTAACTAAAATGAACTCTCAGTAGAGAATGTGAATTAATTCATACTTTATTATTGAAACATATTCTACCACTCTAGATATTACCAACTATTATGAAATATTAACTCTGGTCTAGCTGTTTTTCATGTAGATCTCTAGACTTAGGTTATTAAATATCACCAAAAGTAATTTGCAAGTACTATGTGTATTTTAGCTCATAAGAAACCCAGATATTAATGAACACTCACTTTGTTTGATTCAAATCAAAAGATCAGAGAATCTTGGCTATTCATATATTTACTTACCTTGTTTATGAGTACAATGGATGTCAGTACTAGCTGGACGTGATCTACAAACCCCTTTGTGTTATTGACCCTCTTCACTGGCCTTAGAAAGATTTGATTAGAGACTTTTTTAAACAGTTGTCAGAATCCCAAGAAACCAGATTTTCTGGCCAATGAAATTATACCCCAAAACAGTTGTGTTGATACAATGAGACTCATGAGAGTCACCTGCTCTATCACTTTTTACATTGTATATGTCTCCCTGTAGAATATAAATGGTCTCAACTAATGGTCAATGTGTGTTGCTATTCCAGCAGTTTTAGCCTTTCCAGCTTTTTGAAATGGAAATTGTTAATGCATTTTGGTTGTTTTTACTTCCCTTATATTTTGGGTATTGAGGTACAGCAGACTTATCAAAAATTCTCACAATTTACAATGCAAATTAAAAATCTGAAAAGATGGTTATAAAACAGGTACCCTGTATATCCTGTCTTAATAGATTTAGGGTAGAGGTTACACACACACACACACACACACACACACACACACACACACATTTTTAAGTTTTCCAAGTGATTGTGATGCGTACCAAAGTCTGATTACCAATTTAGATTATGGTGAATGCATGAATGGTGAGTAGTTCACAGCAGGCAGCAGGAATATATTTAAAGAAGATTAACTAAAGTAAATTCTAAAACAGGAGAAATGACCATGTTTAAATGCAGGAGATTGTGTATATTTATAGATAGTCAAGGATTTCTTGATATAATAGAGACAGTGATTATATCATTATAGTATTTATTATTTATGTAACTACATTGCTAGGTCTAATTGTCCATTATAAGCAAGATTTCCTCAGATCATTGTGCCCTTCCTTTGAAAAGAATTTTTTGACTTGATTTTCAGGTCAGCACAGTTTCTTGGTTTTCTTTCTTTCTCACTGGTGACTCCTTCTGTCTCCACAGAGTTTGCACACTGTGTATTCCCTCCATACTGACCAATCCAGTGATCAGGCTTATATTATTCAATCCCACAATTCAAAGATGATTAGGCAGAGGTATTCACTAGACTCCAAGTCAATCATTCTATCATACTCCTAGAAAGTGATAATGAAATTTGAAATGGTCAATCTCTGCTAATGTTAATCAGAACCAAAAATTTACATTTCAGGCCTCATTTAGCAATATGTCTAGTGATAGAATTTTGTGGTGGCCCCTTCTTCTTGAGTGACTGTGAATATAATGGATTTATCTCCAGTGATTATACATGAGAAAGGAGGAGGGATTTCTCAGATGTAGTTATGGTTCATGATCAATTGACTGAGTTAATCGAAAGGGTGATAATCCTGGGTGGACCTGGCCTAATCAGGTAAAGATCAAAAGGGACTTGGCCCTTCTTGACATAAAAATTTAGAAGAATGAGAGGGGCTCTCCTGCTGATGTTGAAACAGTCAGCTGCCTTTACTTCTAAAACCACAAGGAACTGAATTCCGCCAACAAACAATGAGCATGGAACAGAACCTTAAGCCTCAGATAACACTATTGGTCCAGCTGATACTGTGATTTTAGCCTTATAAGACCTGAAAAAGAATCCAGTTAGCCTATATCTGTATCCAGAATCTTGACCCTGAATACACTAAAATAATAAGTTAATGTTGTTTCAAGCCCCTAAGCTTGTGGTCATTTGTTATGTAGCAATAGAAAACTCACACATTTTTGAAGCAGAGACAATCAAAACAGGCTGAAAAAAAGAAATTAGTTAAACTTAGAGACTCATAGAAAGAGAGAGGAAACATGACTCTGATGACTTTTCAGTTCTTAATTCTAGTTTCTCATAAGATTTGTCTGCATTTTTTGACCACTTGATAGTGATAATTCTGCCTAGTTCAAGCGCAGCCTCCTAAATTAAGCCAGCTTATATAGACTCCTGTTGCTTGGAATTAAATGTCTTAACCAAGACCTCATAATTTTTTCTTTTGTACAAAAAGGATGGAAATTGCCTTTTGCTCCAAATGCTAAATGTATAAAACAGTGCTTCGTAAAGTTGGTGTGGGGAAGGAGAGTATGCAAATATTAACTTCTTGAATGACTTAATTTATTATGTATTTTCTCACATGAAGAAGCTGGCCTGACATTCCCACAGGGTTTTTTGTTTGTTTGTTTGTTTTCAGTACTTAGTAGCTCCTATCCCATTCCATCCTTCAGAATAACTATAGTACTGTTCTGGCAAATAAAAGGTAACAAAACTTTCTCTATTTTCCATTTATCTATTATCAAAGTGTCTTAAAACACTTTTGGTAGACAAATATCTTATATTAAAGGAAGAAACATAAATTATAGCAGATGATACACCTACCCAGTCGACATTATTCCAGCCCTCACCTTTCAGATTGCAGACAGATTCTGCCAGAGAAATTGTTTTTTGTTTGTTTGTTTGTTTTTCGATGGAGTTTTGCTGTTGTTGCTCAGGCTGGAGTGCAATGGTGCTATCTCGGTCAACTGCAACCTCCGCCTCCCAGGTTCGAACAATTCTCCTGCCTCAGCCTTCCAAGTAGCTGGGATTATAGGTATATGCCTATAATTTTGTATTTACAGGTGTATGCCCAGCTAATTTTGTATTTTTAGTAGAGATGGGATTTCACCATGTTGGTCAGGCTGGTCTAGAACTTCTGACCTCAAGTGATCTACCCACCTCCTGACCTCAATTGATCCATCCACCTCGACCCCACAAAGTGCTGGGATTACAGGAATGAGTCACTGCTCCCAGCCTCAGAGAAAGTTTCATTTAATTTTCTTGATCTAACTTACGATGGCTTACAACTCAGTTCTTGAACTTCATTTCTCTTTCTATGTATGTACACTCATTTGGTTATCACTTTCTGCCTCAAGTCTTTTAATATCATCAATTAAATGCTATTTGTATGCTATTCCTATAATATCCCATATAATGCTATCCCATATAATGTTATTGTATGCTATTCCTCCAAAACTCTTCAGAAATCTAGTTGGCTTTACCTTCAAAATAGACTCAGGATCCAGCCACTTGTCATCATTTCTGACAATCATTTCGGCATCATTTCTGTATCTACCATCTTGTTCTAAACCAATAGTATCTCTCAACTAGTTACCTATAGTTACCTGTAATAGTTTCTTTACTGGTATATTTGTTTTCTCCTCTATTTCTCCTCCACTAAGGCTGTTTACAACAGAGGTCCGTATGAACAAAACCTAAGTCAGATTATGTCCTCCCTTTGCTTAGATTTTATTTCTGTTACTTCATTTTCTGGAGTAAAAGTCAATGTCCTTAAATGATCTCTAATTCCCAATGGTGGCGCCTGGTCTCCCATTAGTTTTCTACCTTTAATTCATATTACTGTCTATTATTATCCAGCCACACTGGCTTCTTTGTTCTTTCTCAGACAAGCTAAATATGCTATTTTTTAGTCTTTGCCTGGACTAGTTCCTTTCCCTGGAATGTTTCTCCTCCAGATAACCTCATAGGCTACTTCTTCACTCCAAGTCTTTGCTTAAATATGATTCTCTCATTATAACCTATCCTGACCACTCATTACATTCAAATACCACCCATTGTCTTACTTTATGTTTGCATTGTTGATGACTTGAAAACTATAATATATTTTGTGTATGTTTTATGTACATATTACATATATTATTTATTCTATCTCTATTCAATTGGCTGTAACCTACAGCCTATTGAATAACAACAAGGACTTCTGTCTATTTTGTTTTCTATTTTATCCCCAATGTCTCTAATAGTTCTTGGCAATAGTTGCTGATAATAAATGTCTGAAACATGAATTAAAGCGCAGATAATTTTCTTTAAAACTTTTCTACACAGGAAAAAATATCAGTATGCAGTAAGAAAAATTAAATCTTTTCTAGGTGTTTCAAACAAATAAACTTTAATACATGAAATTAGTTTATAGATGACAAAAGAACTCAAGATCCAAAGAGGGGATAATTGGGCAACCTATAAACTAGAAACAGCAGGAAGCTCAAGAGGTAAATGGAAAAAGTAGATTATGCAATCCCAGAAGCTGGTCTCCCTAAAGAGAACTAGAACCATAGTGGCAGCAAGAGCTTAAAATAACTAGAATTAAAGTGGGAGGAGCAGCTCTGCAAAAGCTGGGACCCTGGAGAAGGTGCAACCAGTGCTGGAGACACCCTCTAAAGCAGCACAAGAGAGGGAGAAATATTGTCCTTCTGGGTGTGGTGGTGGGCACCTGTAATCCCAGCTACTCAGAAGGCAGAGGCAGGAGAATTGCTTGAACCCGGGAGGCGGAGGTTGTAGTGAGCTGAGATCACCCCATTGCACTCCAACCCAGGTGAAAGTGTGAGACTCCATCTTAATAATAATAATAATAATAATAACAACAACAACAATAACAATACAAAATTTATTTTCTTACAGTTCTTGAGGCTTGAAGTCTATAATGAAGGAATTAGTAGATTTTTTTTTTTTTTTTTTTTCCTGAGGCTTCTCTCCTTGGCTTGCAGATGGCTGCTTTCTTCTTGTGACCTCACATGGTAACTCCTCAGCCTGTGAGTTGCCTGGTCTGTGTCCTAATCTCCTCTTCTAATAAGGGCAATAGCCATAATGGATTAGGGGCTCCCTCCTCCCACATGAACTATTCTTATCTTAATTGCCCCCTTAAAGGTCATTTCTCAAGATACAGTCACATTCTGTGGTACTGAGGGTTTGGACTTCAGCACAATAATTTTGAGGATACACAATTCAGCCGATAACAACTATCAGATCCCAGTATGAACATACCTTTTGTCTCAGGGACTCCACAGGAATACACAGTTTGTAGCTCTTTTCCTTTAGGAAATAACCCCTCCTCTAAAACACCCAAATCTTTTACATCTGTGCTGGTTCATTCGGGCTAGATCCATTCAGCCTTCCTTGACTTAAGTCTGGAAATAAGAATATTCCATCTCCTTATCCACAATAATTGCTTTCCACACTCTGGACATATATGACCCATACTAGCCCAATCAGTATTCTTTGTGGATCTTTCCAAACTATTTGTTACATTCCTTTCTTTGGATGTAAGCTTGGATCACTAGATACTGTCTTCCCATTATGTTTAATGAATCCATCTTAGAATGAAACAAAAAGAAAAAAGCTGAGATATAGACAGACATTGCCTGATAACATTGTTTACCCCCTAAATATAACAGGTTTTGAATTACATGTACCTTTTAGCTTCTCAATTATTTTAGCTAATATATTGTTTTTGTTTAACTATTTAAATTGCGCTTTTGTTTTGTGCAACGAAAGTCCTGACTTATACACACATGTATCCGGTTTTAATTCCAAAAATGCTCATCAAAGTATTAATGATTAAAAGAGACATAATTTGAATTCCTTTAATATGAAGATTATTTAGCATATTCTGTTATAGTTATACCAAGGAATGGAGTGAATCTATATTCAATAACTTGTAAAACCTATCATAAACTTATTAAATATAGCAAACAATTGTTAAATAATGTTAAAGTAAGATTCTACTTATGTGTGAATGAATCCATCCATCCATATATAAGACACAGATATAGTCATTATTATGACTGAAGGAATGTGGTTGGGGTTAGTTTTGAGATGATGTAAGTTTTTTTTTTTAAATTAGTTATTATTTGTGTTTGCGTTTCTTTTTTATTTAATGATTAATCTTATAATAGTTTTTAAATGATACTCTTGAGCTTTTGAATTACTCCAGCTCATATTGTCAGTGCATATATTAAATACATGAGAGTTATTTATAGATCCATGGATTTGAAGGTGTGGAAAGCAGAATAATGGCCCTTCAAAGATGACCATCCTTTAATACTTGGAACTTGTGAATATTATATTTTCTATAGCAAATAGGACTTTGTACATTTGGTTACAGTTAAACACCATGACTCGGAAAGATAATTCTGGATTATCCAGGTGGGCCCAATCTATTTCATGGGTTCTGAAAGACAGAGACCCTTTCTCAATTGTAGAGAAACAGTGACTGCAGCTTTATTAGGACTCCACTCACTATTGGCTGGATATGAAAAAGGAGGAAGCAGTCCATGAGCCAAGGAATATACATGGCCTGTAGTAGCTGGAGAGGCGGAAACAAATTTTGCTCTAGAGCCTCCAAAAAGAAATGCAGGCCTGCCAACACTACTTTTTGCCAAATGAGATCAGTGCCACTTTATTGTCTAAGACAATAAAATTGTATTGGTTAAGTCGCTAAGTTTGTGGTATTCTGTTATAGCAACCACAAAAAAAATCAATTAGTTCCAGAATTTGCTATATACCTTATATTAAAACTGCAGAAGTCACTTTGATCACAGTCTCATTTCATTTATTTTATATTTTGTGCACCTTTGATGTGCTCAAATCTTCTATATATCTCATTATTGTAATAAAAAGCTGTGTCTGCAAGGAAAGCAAGGTGGGCTGTGTTTAGTATAGAGTGGAACACAAATACGCAATATATGGCAGAAAAAAAATGTGCTTTAACTTTTATCTTAAAGTAATTGAATAACTCACATGGTTGAACCTCAAATTTTAGAACTTTCTTCAGGAGGGAGTCAAATGGGAGAATGCCCTACATTTAAAAATGGAACAAGGCCCAGATGGATTCATTGAAAGGCTGCAGTTCTCCTCGAAAAGTGCACACACAGATTGTTAACTAGATATAAGGGAGCCATTCAACAGAAATTTTAAAATGCAAAAATAACAGTTTCAGCCCAATTCTCTTGTGAGCAAGAAATTGTTCTTTAAGTAACGGAAGTAACGTGAGCTGAGGGACGGAAAAATTAATTGTGCAGCTCCATGTTCAACGAATGGCATTGTAAAGAACAGAAGCTAACAAATGGTGATACGCTTAGAGCAGTTTAAATCATAAGATTGAAGGATACCTACATAGTGACATATCTGTTAAAGTTTCATGTATAGGTCTATTAATTAAAGCAGGTGAGAAAGATTAGCAAAAGATGAAATATAAAGCTTACTTTTGTGATGAGAATGTTCAAGTAAAGAAATATTAGATGTGATCATAATAGTGATAATAAAGAAAATTACTGACTATGTTCTTAGATATGGCACGGTCCGTGTACACAAAATTAAGAAATACACATCTTAATTACTGCTGTAATAGAAACCATACTTAATTGGTAAATTAAATATTTAAGATATATTCATAATACAAGAAACTAATTTCCTGTTATTTTGCTTTAAAATCTAGTCATATATATTTGAATGTATGAAAAAGTCTGGCTCTGTCATTTAGTTACTACTATAAGACATATTAGTGTATATGCTAACAGACCCTAATTATTATTTATTTTCCTATTTTACTACACATCACAGAGTTTCAGCAATATATATTCCTTTACTTATTAGCCTTTTGAAACTCCAGGAGGTCAAGCTCCTTGTCTTCAACGAAAAAAAGGTAATTTATAGTTTTCTTTCTGTTCCACATCGGTTCCAGTTTTTCTTACTAATATTTTACTCATAATTTTAACCACTTCCTGTATAATTATACACTTACTTTTTTTCAGAGCTTGGTTGACTGTTCTCTTTTCATTCTACTCCTCCCTCCCTTGTTCCTTCTTCTCTTCCCTTTCTTTTCCTTTGCTGTATTTGAGGATCTAGTATGTATTAGACATTACCTTTAGGATATACAAATGAATAAAAATCTTAGTGAACTAACATCATTTGCAAAGACAGTCTAATAAAACCAAAAGTTATAATGGAAAGCTGAAAGTACAATGAGAAAAATGCTATGGTAACAGAGAGGAGAGACAGAATATCTATGTTTGTTAGGAAAAGCTTTGCCAGAAGTGATGATGATTGAATAGGGTTTTAATAAAAAAGAAATGTCAGAATTTTGAAAAAGGGAAACATGATTTTGTTTTCCAGTGTATTTTCTACAATTGAAAGAGAAATGTTTGTTATGTTGTTTTCTTTTGTGCTTCATTTTAGTCAGAGAATTCTGAAAACCTTGATACCCCAAACCCCCAAAACACAAGTTGTACCCTGATCGCTGTAACATCCGAAGTTTAATGTAATGAAGTAGATGAAGAATTTTAAGAAAGTATTCCGACTATCCTTTCATTTGATTGCTGTTTTTCTGGTCTGCTTCTTCCAGTACAACATGAACTTTGGATGCTGACCTCATATTTGGCAACTTACATTGTCTCCACTTCTAACTAAAAGTTTTGATTCTGACTTCATGCAACTTAATATCTTCAAATTATTATGATAGCATAAAATTAGAGAATACATATAAAACCCTCACCACAGTCCTTTGTACATAGTAGTTCTTACTCAGCAAAATCATCTCTGTCAGATAAAGAAATTTTAAAGCTTGAAAAAAGGAAGACATGGTTTCAAGATTTAGGCTTTGAATTCAAAATTAAATACCAAAGTATAGAGTTCCTGGATTGTAGAATATGTGTAATTTAAGGTTCACTAAATTATATTCACAAAATTTTCCTCAGGATGGCTGCATCTGTTTTCATAAAGTTTTCTAGAGCCCAGGCACCTTTATTATAATTTGGAACATAATTACAGGTTCTCATGTTAAGACTTTCAAATGGTTTACTTTGTTTCATGTCTTTTCAAACATTTCTTAGTAGATGTATTTCCACTTATATTTTCTGAAAATTAAATCAGATTTCATCCATATAGTTATTCTTGTATGATTTATTTTAGCTACCTCTTCCATTTATTTATTTATTTATTTATTTATTTATTTATTTATTTATGGGTGTAACTGTTTCTCAATTTATTTTACTTTTAAGCTTCGTTATATCATTTCTCTAAGCATTTTGTGCTCTGATCAGGTACCTATTTATACTATCTATTGAGGGGAACTGTTAATTGTAGCATTGCTTTCTAGAACTAGATTGGGGAAAGAATGGAGGTGTATTGCTGAAATGGAGGGGAAAAGATTGGTGAATGTTTTACTTAAACTCCTTCATCTCATTTTTCCTCTTAAGATCACTTAGAAGACCATGTACAAAACAGCTCATGGAGATCTTGATTGGAGAGTGTACTTTGTATTGTGTGCTGAGAAAATATTCTTGTACCAAAGAGTGTTCTAAGATGGATTCACCCACACTAAAAGTTTCACATATCTACAATTGAATGATAACAAAATACCTGCAGATGGAAAACAGAAAATTAAATTGATTTACACTGGTTTCAGTAGCTTCAGCGAAACTGTTGTTGTATTGAAGTGTATCTTTTATTTTCTCCAAGGGGAAAATATTTTTTCCACTTTTCTCCAAATTTTAACCATATAAAATAACACATAAAAGAACATCAAGTTAAGGTGTGGAAATAAACACTGCTATCCCACTGTCTCTCTTTGCTCTTATGAAAATGGCTAACAAAATATTTAATCTAAATTAAAGGAAAACTCATGCAACTCTGCTAAAGGGAAATTATTGTCCACATGTAGTGTATAATAAGAAATTAGTACTTGATACAGTACATATTGAACTTGACCAGACAAATTCTCCAAGGAACACCTTACATCTGATCCTTTTCTTAAAAACAGTAATGTTCCAGGGAAATTATTATAGAACACCTAAACAGAAGGCTATTAAAAACAACTCATTTGTAATGAGACCTGGAAGCAAGGCAAGCCTTGAGTCATACAGGGAGTTTATGATTTAGACTTATTTTTCTTATCCGAATACAATCTAGTACTTAAAAACAATGATAATGATGATATATTGTAATTTGGGGAGTGACTAAAATAAACAGAAAGACAGCAGGACACAGAGTTGGTACACCAGCATAATGGAGACAGCAACAGAAAAGATATGCCCCCAAACCACAAGTTTGACTAGTATAGAGTTTGCCAAAACAGAATGATAGACATAAGAAATTGACTCCCTTTTTTACAGGTTCACCATTCCCTAAGAAGGAGAGATGCAGCTATGAGGCTCCTCTTTTAGGTTATTCCAGGGTTTCTTGCTGCTAACCTCAGGTCTCTTTATCTCCAAACTGATAGTGCAATTTTATATAAACCACTTCTACAGCTTAACATTTCTGTTTTGAATGGACTTAGAAGGCGAAGAAACGCTCGGATCAGACAGGTAATTTAATGCCATAAGCAAGAATACCATTTAGCAAAGCAATAGATGAGTCATAAAATATGGAATTATGTTCGCTTTTTTTCCTGTACTAGGTTTTATGTTATTCTGGTTATAAGAGTCTTTTTTTTTTTTTTTTTTAAATAGTTTTTTTTTTTTTTTTTTTTTTTTTTTTTTAATTTTAGGAAGTAAATTTTTGGAGGTAAGTTCAAAATTCCTTGAATTTTTTTTTTAGATATATTAATTCAAATAGCAACCAAAACATTCCTCCAGGATAATAGATTAGCATATGTCACACCACAAGGAAACACCTACACTTCAGTCTTCAGAATCCTGGATCAATCAGATTCAAGCATCTTCTTTGGGAATTGTTAGACTGTTGACTAGTTTAGGGATTGTTCTGGAAGTTTAGAGTGAGATGATAAACTTGAACATTTCCTTTGGGTCCCAGGAAAACCCATATAAATATCTGGTGGTATGTGACATAACCCCATAAACTGAGTGCGTGTCATTCTTCCTCCCTCGCAGAGTCTGGCTTATATCTAAGAGGCAGAAAATGTGGAATACATACTTTCTTTGTTTTTCTTGTTGAAAAGCATGTAACGGAAACAAATGCTGGAAATGTTTTCTTACATAATAAAGACTCATCCATGAAAGCACCCCCTTGACAACTGCAGAAATAGTTGTTCCTATGTGTGATGCCTGGAAGTACTGCAGCCATCCTATGTCCAAGACGAGAGGCATCATTAGCACATTGAAAACTGCAAAGTAACTTTATGCCTAATATGAAAATGTTTGTCTATTCACCTCTGGAACTCTGCCTCTGATCTTTTCATCAAATAGTATAAGGCATAAGTCTTCATGCACTAGTTTTCTGACTTCTGTTGGTTCCCTTCCCTGATGTCCATCCTGGTGAAAATGAACAATTGTTCCAGTTTTCATCATCTTTCAAAGGCATCTTTTCTGCAATCTCAAATGTCCTGTTCATTAGCTACTGATTTTATAGTTTTGATTCCTTGATTCTGTCATAAGAAATAATGTCAGAAAATTACAGAAATTATAAAAAAGGAAAGATTATTAATATATAAACATTTATATTGTAGTTCACATTTTTTAAACTCAAATTTAGTCAGTTTCTTATTTTTAGAGCTACAAATCTGAACAATTTCTTCCAATTATAGCCTGGTAAAAGTTAGGGTGACAATTTCATCTTAGGCATTTAGAACGGCAAATGTCAAGTTTTCATGAACCTAGGCGTGAAACAGGGCACTGTACTAGTATGCCTGTGATGTGGAATCTAACAGCAAACTACTAGATGATAAGAACCAGAATAAATCTTTCCTTTGATGCAAATTTTGCCTCTGAATAGATCTTTCTATTTTTAATACTATTAAACAGAGAATAAAACACTCTCATTTTAACCTATGAAAAAATTCCACAATGACAAAAAAAGGATGGTTATACCATTCAAGGATAAGATAAAAGGGGGCTTTGAAAAAAGAAACATGTTAGAATATATCTGTCTGTGTTTTCAATGTAATTAAATACAACTTGGATCCAGTATAACAGATGAAATGTGGAATGATAAGACAAAAGACATATGACAAAAGTTCTGGCTGAGAGTCAGATTGAAATAAAATAGAGATGGATGAGATAGGGAAATATTGAAATTAAATTAAATGCAGTAGCAGGGGAAAATGTCTGATACTTTAAGAAAAGGAAGTAACAGCATTGATACTATGGAAAATGATGTGAATAAAAAAAAAATATGTCCCTGAACAGGGAGGATGGGGCAAAGTGATGAAAATAACAAGTACAATGGGTATGTATGGAACATCAAAAACAAAAATACACCTAGAGAAAATTGGTGCTCCCTAGGGAGACCTTCGAGACTCCTGGAATGAAAGCTGTAGTAACAAGTACAACAGCAATTTTGAGACATTGCACTGAACTAAGTGCTGCCCTGCTATAACAGAAAGGAAAACTAGGCTGCAGTCAGCTGACATTTATCAATGGAGGGAGTATTTAAACCAGCCCTAGCCAGAGGGGATCACCCATCTTGGCAGTCAGAACTTGAGTTCTAGCAAGTCTTGCCACCATGGGCTTAAGTGCTCTGGGGCTATGTATTAGTCTGTTCCTACATCGCTATAAAGAAATACCTGAAACTGGGTAATTTTAAAAAGAGATTTAATTAGCTAACAGTTCTGCATGCTGTACAGGATGTATAGTGGGATCTGCTTCAGGGAAGCCTCAGGAAGCTTCTAACCATGGTAGAAGGCAAAGGTGGAACAGGAACATTTCATGACCAAAGCAGGAGCAAGAGCTGGGAGGTGCCACTTACTTTTAAATGGCCAGATCTCATGAGAACTCTCTCACTATCATGAGGATAGCACCAAGGGGATGGTATCAAACCATTCATGAGAAATCTCCCCACATGATCCAATCAACTTTCACCAGTCCTCACCTCCAATACTGGCGATTACAACTCAACATGAGACTTAGTATCCAAAATATATCATATCCGAAGTATATCCAAAGTATATCACTCTACCCATGGCCCCCAAATCTCATGTCCTTCTCACATTGCAAAATACAATAATCTCTTCCTAACAGTCCTCCAAAATCTTAACTCATCCCAGTATTAACTCATAAGCTCAAAGTCCAAAGTCTCATCTACAAAAAGGCACGTCTCTTTCATCTATTGTCCTGTAAAATCAAAAACAAGTTATTTACTTCCAAGATAAAATGAAAGTATACGCATTTGGTAAACATTTCCATTTCAAAATGAAGAGGTCAGCCAAAAGAAAGAAACTACAGTCCCCATAGAAGTTCAAAACTCAGCAGGGCAGGCATTACATCTTACAGCTCCAAAATAATCTCTCAATTGATGCTATGTCCCACATCCAGGGCATGCTGGTGTAAGGTTTGGACTGCCAAGCTTTGGGCAGCTCCACCCCTGTGGCTTTGCAAAGTTCAGCTCCCATGGCTGCCACCATGGGCTAGAGTTGTATGTCTGTGGCTTTTCCAGGGGCAGGATGCAAGGTGCTGGCGGATCTACCATTCAGGGATTTGGAGGATGATGACCCCCTTCTCATAGCTCCAGTAGAAAGTGCTCCATGGGGATTGTGTGTGGAGCCTACAATCTTCTACTTCCCCTATACACTGCCCTAGTAGAGGTTCTTTGTGGGGACTCTGCCCCTGCAGCAAGCTTCTGCCTGGACACACAGGCTTTCTCGTATACCCTGCAAAATCTATGCAGAGGTTGCTAAGCCTCTGTCACTGTTGCATTCTGTCCATTTGCAGGATTCACACCATATGAAAGCTGTCAAGGTACAGTTTGCACCTTCAGGCGTTGGAGTTACAGGTTAAGCTGTACCCAGACCCCTGTGAGTTGAGGCTGAAGCCAGAGTGATGGGATATGGCGAAAAGTGTCCCAAGACTGAGTAGTACCCTGGGAGTAACCAACAAATACATTCTTACCTCCTAGATATCTGAGCCTGTGATGAGAGGGGTTGCCTGAGAGATCTCTGAAGTGTCTTTGAGGCCTTTTCCCCATTGTTGGCTATCAGCCCTTGACTCCCTTCCAGTTATGCATATTTCTCTAGCAAGTGGTTGCCCCAAAGCCTGCTTGAATACCTCTACTTAAAGAGCTATATATTTCACTGCCACATGGCCAGATTGCAAATATTCCAAACTTTTATGCTCTATTTCCTGTTTAAGAATAATTCCATCTTTAAGTCATTTCCTAGATCCCATGTTAGAGCAGAGGTTGTTAGAAGCAGCCAGGTCACATCTTGAATGCTTTGCTGTTTAGAATTATTTTCCACCAGATACCCTAAAGCATCACTCTAAATGTCTATCTTCCACAGAGCCCAAGGACATGAACACAAGCAGTCGAGTTCTTTGCTAAAGCATAACACATGTTACCTTTGTGCCAGTTCCCAATTAAGTGCCTCATTTCCATCTGAGACCTCAGCAGCCTCCACTTCACGGTCCATATTACTATCAGCATTTTTCTCCCAAATATTTAGTCAGTCTCTAATAAATCAGAAACTTTTCTTCATCTATCTTTTTCTTCAAACTCTTCCAACTTCTGCCTATTACCCAGTTCCAAAGTTGCTTCCACATTTTCAGCCATCTTTCTAGCACTGTCCCACACCTGGTACCAACTTTTTGTACTAGTCAGCCCTTGCATTGCTATAAAGAAATATCTGAGACTATGTAATTAATTTAAAAATAAGTTTGATTGGCTCATAATTATGCAGGCTCTGCAGGATGCATCTGCTCTACATCTGCTTTTGCGGAGGCCTCAGGAAGCTTCCAATCAAGGTGGAAGGCAATAGGGGAGCAGACTCTTCCCAGGGTCAAAGCAGGAGCAAGAGCAAGAGTGTGTGGGGGGAGGTGCCATTCACTTTTAAATGACGATCCTCATGAGAACTCACTCACTGTTATGAGGAAAGCACCAAGGGGACAGTGCTAAACCATTCACAGAAATCCACCCCCATGATGCAATCATCTTCCACTAGGTCCCACCTCCAACACTGGGGACTCCAACTGAACATAAGATTTAGAGGGGTCACATATCCAAATGATATCAGGCCCTAAATAAACTTTAAAAGGAGCCTTAGCCACAAGGACTGTAACTCCTAGGTAAGTCCCAGTGCTGAACTGAGCTCAGAGCCAGCAGGCTTTGAAGGTACACGAATTACTGAGGCACCAGCAAGGATGGCTAAGGCAATACTTACACCACCACTACCCCTATCCCAGGCAGCACAGCTCATGGCTTAAAAAAAGACCCCTTTCTTTCTCTTGAGGAGAGGAGAGGAAAAAGTAAAAAGGACTTTTTCATGCATCATTTTGATACCACATCAGACACAGGAAGGTAGGTCAACAATCAGAGTTGTGAGTCACCCTTTCCATATCATAGCTTCCAGATAACATTTCTAGACACATCCTGGACCAAAGGGAACCTGCTGCTTTGAAGACAAGGATACAGTGCTGCCGAATCTGCCCTGCAGACTCTGGCCAAGCAATGGATGGAAGAATTACACCTGTGCCAAACCTAAAATCAAAGGCCAATGCAGAGCCTATGACACGATGCTTGCTTTGGGAGATCAATCAGGCTCTTGGTGGAAGATTATGGAAGGAGGAAGTTATGTAGATTTAGTTTCTTTTCCTGTAATACTTCTAAAGAATAGTGAAATGGCTTATTGAAAATTCAGTTATGGCACCTGCTGAAACAATCCAGTGAAGCTGGGGTACTGTCCTACACAATGTAATATATGGTATTTCTTCCATAATCAGAATAATTGAAATATTAAAGCATATTTTTATGTGACTCTGCTCATTCTAACCTGAACTACCTCCTTGTAGAGGGATTAGAGACCAAATTACTCACAACAGCATTGAGAATTAAATGTCCCAGACAAAACTAACTTTTTCAAAAAGTTATTTTGGTGGCTATGCTGATAGTAAGAAATGCTGCCAGTGAAATGGGCTCCAACAACTTCACTGATTCTTTCATGCAAATGTTAGGGAATTCATTGGTAAGGAGGAGAACTCTTTAGACTTGAGATGAGAACATACGAGAATGCTTGAATTTTTTTTAAATAGCAACTCTTTTACTGGACTTAGTAGAATCTGAATACTTGACTATTGAATCACAAGTGATTAGGGAACTTAAGCTTCCCATTTGAACTAAGAGTTGTATGATCTGTCAAGCCGTAATGCGTGCATACAAAATCTATCTCTTATTAAATGGAACTAGCATATGTTAGATACTACTTGAACGGGTCTAAAATGCAAACAAATTATGTAAGTAAGTAACTCAGAATTTAATAGCACCTACTGCTAAGTTATATGCCTTCATTGCAAAATTCTTATTATCAGTTGATGGAGAAATAAAATTATTTGAGGTTTGATTTACAGATGACTGTGCTGGCACCAGACAGTACTAATCTCAAATTATATTACACCTCTATTCAAGGGTGGTTCTGAAAGACAGTGGTATAAAAAGTTTCTTTCAATGAGCAAAACTTCCAGCAGTATGTCTGATTGTTTGCTTGCCTGGGAAAAGGGATAGACAGATGAATGGATTTTAATGGATTCATGGGTAGTGGCAATTTGCTGATTGATCAAGGATTTGAATGAAACAAGTACAAAGTCCATGGATGAACTGCTGGGTATAGTCTGTGAGTATGTTTTTCCTCTGTTTACACTTAGTAAAAATGTCTTCTGCAATTGGATCTCTCAATAATCAGGTAGGCGCATTTTTTCATGTCAGTCATCCTCATTCCTTGTCCACCTACAAAGTTGTCATTATGGAAGAATGTAGGCTATGCATGTACTCAATCACAAGGTTCTCCATCACTGATGATGATCTGACTATTCATAGCACAGTGCCAAACCTAAAATCAAAGGCCAATGCAGAGCCTATGACACGGTGCTTGCTTTGGGAGATCAATCAAATCAGGCTCTTGGTGGAAGATTATAGAAGGAGGAAGTGATATAGATTTAGTTTCTCTTCCTGTAACACTTCTAATACAATGATGAAATGGCTTATTGAAAATTCAAGTATGACACCTTCTAAAACAATCCAGTGAAGCTGGGGTACTGTTCTACATAATGTAATATATGGTGTTGTTTCTTCCGTAATTAGAATATCAGAATATACAAGTCTGAAAAGTAAGGAGAGGAAGTGTGCATGGTCCTTCTTACTATATCACTTAACTATTAGCTCACAAAACTTTTTTTTTTTTTTTCCCACAATCTTAGAATTTTTTTGTTATCTAGAGTTATTAGTTCTTACTGGAAAAAAACTTTCAAAATGGCCTGTGACATTTATCTTGTTATTTTAAGAGTGACAACAAGATCCACATGCCATTGAACCAAAGATAGGACAGAGTGATTGATTCCACATACCAAAGGGAAATAAGGCTGCTTATGCTCAACAGAGGCAGGGTAAACTATGAATGGAATCTAAATGCTTTCCTGAGTACCTCTTGCAACTTCCATGGTAAATGGTAGATGTCAATAGAAAAATACAGGAATCCAATAAATGCAGGATCATAATGGACTCAGGTCCTTCAAAGTAATTTAACTTACCCCATGAAGCAGCGAATTCTGAGATGTTAGCTGAGGGAGACAGAAAAAAGAAGGTGTAGGTAAATATAAAATGCAACAATAAATATCAACTCTAGCCTTTTGATCAATTGCAAAATATAAACTATATTACCAGTGTATATTTCTGTTATTTTCCATCAAACTATTACCCATTTATGTGTTTTCTTCTATGTATGTTCATGGAAATAAATTTCTGTCTTTCTTATCTGGAATGAGGCTTTTTGGTAATGTTTAACTTTACTCTCATAGATCATCCAAAGATGACTAGAAGCTGCATCCATAACTAAGGAAGAAGAGATGTTGTCTGGGATTCCTGGAGCTGAGATGGTTACCATGACTGTTACACTTTGTGCCTACCTGTTTAGAAGAGATGATGGATGAGAGTGTCTCCAATCTCTATTTTTATTTCTTTCACCTATTATTTTTCTCTTTACACACATAGAAAATAGTGTAAAGCAAAACATCAATATTTTAAGAGTGTGTGTTCCCGAATTAGGAGTTATGACCTACTTTTTTTTCTTGTTTACATGCTCCTGCACTTTTCAAATTATTTACAATTCATTTCTGTGCTTTCTATTTTTGTTACTATATGTATTATATTTTCTTATTATGTTCATTGGCATAATAAGGAAAATAAGTAAAAAAAGTAATATATTATTTCCTCATGCTGGTCAAAAGCATACAATTTTTTTATGATTTAAGGATTAGAATAGATGCTAAGTAGAACAAGAGAAAACATCTACTTGGTAAAAACACGTGTTTAATAAAGAAAGGTAATAATAAATTAAAAATTCCATAAAATACTTACCTCTAAGGGCTAAGAAGGTGGCAGCGAAGAAAAAAACACGAGTTCATTCAATAGTTCTGATGGTGGTCCAATTTTTCTGTTGGGTTTTGTAATTACTAGTGTTTCTTGTGTTGTTACATCTTAAAAATTTGATATATGCTACATGCATTCTCTTACATTTATCAAAAATATCCTCCTTAATTATAACCTTCTATCCTCCTTAACATTTTAAACTTAGTCTTATTATGTCTCTCCTTAAAATCATATAAGTAATTATTTATTAGATTCTTTACTCTCTCCTCATTTAACCTTCCTCTCTCTTTAATTTTTCTTTATCCAGTTGGTGACAACATTCTTAATTTAAAATATATATTCACCAAGATTTTCTATTATTTACCTGATTCTCCTTCTGAATCAATTGAAATGATCATTTTCATGTGATTTCCTCCAAAAAATAGTGTAACTTTTCTTGAATTCCCAAACACAGTGAAACACCACCAACCGTCTACCCAGTTCCCTAAATCATTCTTACTCTTCATCTTTCCAATTTTTCCGTCTTCAATTCACAGCAGTGGTTTAGAACACTGACATAATCTGCCTAGATTGTAACTGCAAATTCTTAAATGTACTCTTAACATTCCATGCTCTAGGGTATAATCAAGGTGATCTTTATAAATTGAATTTGTAAATTTTCTTATGACCCTTGATGACATCTTGTTTTAAGATAAATGTATTGTAATGAAATACTATACAATAGCTAAAAATGTTTCATAATGTTATGAAATGATATTAGAAAATATTCAATGTATATTTGCAATGAATTCATTTCACAAAACTTTATATAATTTTGATTTTAGTTTTCAAAATATAATGTTTATGCATACATGTAAATCTGCCATCTATTTCTCCATTTATCTATGTATTTATTTCTTTCACCATATCTATTATTTCTCTTTTCACACATAGAAAATACTGTAGAGAAAAATATCAACATTTTAAGAGTGCTTGTGCCTGGACTAGGAGTTATGACCTGTTTTTCTTTCTTGTTTACATGCTCTTGCACTTTTCAAATTATCTACAATTCATGTCTGAGTTTTCCATTTTTGTTACAATATGTACCTATTGACATAATAAGAAAATAAGTTAAAAGAAAATAAGATATGATTTCCTCTTTTCACCTCCCAGTTAATAATAAATTTTCTGCTTGTCTTCAAAACAACTAAAATAATGCAGAGAAAATGTACCAATGTTAGATCCTGTGAGATTCTATCTGATTTAATCCCTGATCCTTTGTACCAAGTAAATGTCAGCTAACTTCACTTTGCCAGATGTGAGGCATTTGTCTATGAATATTTGCTCATTTGACAATATTAGCTCTGGCTTAAGTCAAATATTACTTATAGGGGGATGGGGAAAGCATTGATGTTTAAGACCTCCTCAGCTATATATATATATACACATGCCATTAATACACAAACACACACACACACATATGTGCGCTCACACACACACACATACACAATTTTCTCTGCTTATGTTTAGATCATATCCAGCACTTTCTTCTCTGCTTTTTCTTCAAATCGAATTTTAAGAGTCTTCATTGCAAATTACTTTATACAGACCCTACCATCTAATTGGTCATAGTGATGTGTCACCACAGTGGTAGTATGAGCAGTCACAGGATTTCTAGAGCAGATTTTAATGATGACTATTAAGACAATAGAACGTTAATTTTTCCTCTCACATCTCTGCCCCATTCCCGCCCTACCCAGCAAAGTTTAAAAAATGCCCCATGAACACATGGAGCTTTAGCATTTTTTAAATTGGTACACTTAATTATTGATGTTGTTTAACCATTTCCAGGTCCTTTAGCCATTAACTGTGCTGAGTCTTCTTTTTTAGCAAATGGTCAGTCAAGTATATACTATGCGACAGGCACTATTATTAGTCCTGGAGATAACATGCTTAGTAGGAGAGCATCCAAGTCCTCAAGGAGCTATCTTTCTGCTTTCCCTAAAACAATATCACTACTGCCTCTAAGGGAATAGTTTTGCATTCATGCCTATACATTCATTATTTAATTAAGGCTTGCATTGCATATAGATCATGAAGAACATTTATTTTTCTCTGCCTTCTTGAAGATTTTTTAAGAAACTAGAGATGGACACTCAAATTGATCTTGATAAGAAAGAAAATCTACATTTCTATATCGTGCCTACCTTCTTCCAAGTTTTAACAAAAGTTTACAATTTATGCTTTAGATTATATAAACCATATTTTTATTTGAGAAAGATATGTGCCTATATAGCCCAAACATTTTCTATCACAATAACAAAAATTTGGGTATCCATCATGTTAACTTATGCTTCTATATACAGGTTGTAGCTACTAGGAAGCATATAGATGGAATTAAAAATAAAACCAAGGCTCTGTACAAGCAATAATATTTTGTTCAGTCATTGAAAACATGAACAAATTTGCACTTAAAAGGTCGGAAAGAACTGAGCTCTAATCTTTCCTTTGCCAATTAGCATGCTATAACCATTAATATGTTACTTTATTCTAATTTAACTGGGACAATAATAATCACCTCACAGAATTTTGAGAAATATTAAATGAAATATCACCTATAAAGTGACTATCACCTGAAAATTAAAGCACTCAATAAATAGTAGTTTATTTCCCTGCTTCTATAAATAGTGTAGGTTGTTAAGAGGAGTTTTATCTAGTGCTTAAGAGGATAGGCACTGGAGCTTTTCCTGGACTTAAGTTCTAGCCCCACAACTGTGCAACTGGTGTCCTAACTGACAAATCTCTTAGCTCTTAAACTGAAGAGATTAATGAATTATTATATTTAAAGAGCAGTGGTGGAGTGTAGTTAGGCAGTCTCTATCATTTTTATTATTACTATCACTATAATTAATAAACAAAGGGAGTCCTTTCCACTCAGAGATAACTTCTTTGTAGCTGCTATGTGTGTTAATCTAGTAAGATTAGTATCTTGCTGTTATTATTTTAGTGAAAAAAAACTGTTAAATTGTTTATTTTCTAGCCTTATTTTGAAGATAAAAATTTCAAACAACAATGCAGAAATCTAATACACGTGTCATATATATTTACAGATATACAAACATTTTAAACTAATGTAAACTAATAATCCTTAAAATATTTCTAAATATTTTAAAATTAGTTTGAAAACTATTTTAAACTAATAATCCTTAAAAATATTTTCCTCCTTTTTTCTACCCTCTAAAATCAAGTTATGTGTATTTTCTAAATAGCAACACACATTATCAAACATGAATATTCTGGGGTTATGCGATTAGCAATGTCTTAAACATGAAGATTAGTTTTGAACACTCGTATGTGCATGGATGCACACATATGCATAAACATTTATATTGTTCATTCCTTACTCCAACCTAACATCCATCCATGTCAAACTCTGAATTGTGTTAGGTAAGAAGGATGAAATTGCTGACTGAAGCCTTGGTAATAGACAGAACACTTTACTCGGAGGGCTTCAGGAAAGCTTTTTACTCAACTCTCTTCCCACGGGAGTTTACATTTTCTGTTTTATCTCTGGGATTGAGCTTACTGACAAGCACACATTGAAAGTCTGTGAGAAATGCCATGGGATCTGCTTAACAACATTCAGGATGCAGAAATGGCATTTGAGTCCCCAGCATCTTGCTTCTTCTTTTGCATTAGAAATCTTAATCAGGTGAACCGATAGGGTAGTTGGAAAACAGGCTGCCTACATATCTGTTGCCACCAGTAAAAAGATTCATCCTATTTTTAAATCAAATTTAAAGGTTAGATATCCAAATACTTTTCATTAAGTTAGCATGCCCAAAGTAGTAAAATGTCTGAGTTTTAAAATTAACTATATAGTATTTATATTTTTCTATAACGGTTGTACTATGTGGAACCATTTCACAAATTATGTTTTGCTACAGTTCTTTGCTTCATGATTCTGGGCAATTTTCTCTACACCAAGTAGCTAGCATGTTTAAAATTATACTGTTATGATATTTGTTTGGCATTTTCTGAGAGAAAAATTAAGCAGTTAACTATATCTGTAATCAACAACCAAGCTTGAAATGGGTTCACATTTGTTTGTAAATTACATGTAATTTAATTGAAATGTTGCAGCAAATTTTCCACCATTAAATATGTCTACATTTCCAAGTCTAGCTGGGTGGCATAATATTAAGAGCAATGCTGATTTTTTTTTTTTTTTTTTTTTTTT
>NW_016811527.1:1238668-1243152 GCF_001698545.2 Rhinopithecus bieti | reverse complement strand
AAATATTTTTTTTTTTTTTTTTTTTTTTTTTTTGCATAGTGGTAACTACAATATAATACATTTGGTACTGTGAAATTAAGAAAGGTATGAGAAAAGAACATAAAAGCAAATGATTGAATTGGAAAAATGGTAAAAAGTTATCCCAGAAACTGTGAGATAAGGTTCATTGTGATGTTAGCACTCTAAGTGATGTTAACTCTTAATTGCTGAGATTTAAAATAATTATGTATCGCATATTTTAAAATTCATAAAACAATTGATTTAAATTTGAAATATCCACAGTATAAAGAATTAACCTCACCCTCCAGATAAGATGCTTAAGGTTAAGTATAATAGAAACATAAATCTTCTGTGAGTCTTATTAAAGGAGAAATATCTGCAGTATCTGAGTTAGATTTCTTTCAACCAAAAACTCCCATTCTGAAATGCTAGCATTCTGACACAGTGACAAATTGCTGGAACAAATGCTAAATAGTTAAATGGACAGGTGATGGATGGCCTCATAAGCCTTGCAGGGCAGGCTGTGTAAGATACTAATTGGTTCTGTGGAACTGGTTTTAGTCAATAAATACGCTTGGGAGATTTTTTTGTGTTAGACATCTTTAAAGAATGCATTGCTGTAGGTGACAAACATTCGCAACATATTAAGCCACCAACAGCTTTATTACACCTACTGTACAAGTTACCTCTTTTCTCAGTTCGAGCCTATATTCAAACACTAAATATTCATTATTAATGAATCACTGGTATAATACCTTATGGGTTTTCAAATTTACCATTTGACTTTCGAGACTGCCTATTTCTCTCACTCCGAAAATTTCCTTATTTTTTTTCTTCTTCCAGGAAGTATACCAACTTCAGCTTTTTAAAATAAAATTTAAGTCATAGTATTTTAATTATTCTGTAAGGTCACAATATAAATAACTTATTTTCTTCTAAAATATGTGAAATGTTAGCAGTTGTAAACATTTTTAGGACAACTTAGTTCTCTTGTCTTCCTCTTTTAAAAAATAATAAAATATTGTGTAATATTTACCAAATTCCTTTTCTAATTCCCAGAAGCTTTGTAGTGGAAAGAAGAAAAGGAATAAGAGAAAGAAGAATGGAGAGAAAGAGGGGAAAGAAGAAAAAAAGGAAGAAAGGAAAACAGGAAGGAAGGAAGAGAAAGAAAGAAGAGAGGGAAAGGAAGAGTAAAGAAGGAAAGGAGGGAGAAAATAATTAAATTCCAATTGACTTTATCCCTTAGAAAGTCACTAAGAAACTAAAAAATGCTTTCTTCCATTAGTAGGGACAAATGCTAACAAAAATTTATTCATTCTACACGATTGCTTCAGATCTTTTTGTACATTAACAGAGAAGATGTTACCAATTTTAGTAGTCCATTGGCGAAGGCAAGTTCTTTTGAACCCCCAACTGTGTTTTTATTTTCAAAATTTCCAGGCATTCTGTCTTTCAAGACTGTGCTAGGACTATGAATAATTCCTGTACCCACAAATATCCCATCTATGCACAAAGAAGAAACTAAACATTGTGGAGAAGATAAGCGAACAGGATCTGGAGATGAAATGACTGAGTTTAAATTTAACTCCAGGACTTAACACTGTATGAACTTGGGCAAGTTACTTTATCTCGTTGTGTTTTGGTTTCTTTATCTATGAAACAGAGATAATATTGGTAGTTAACTTATAAGTTTTTAAGTGATTTATATATATGTATATATCATTTGCCAAGCATCCAGAACATAATAAGCACATAATAAACTTCAGTTACTTTTATTATTATAATTTTATGTATTTGTTTTTTCACTTATTTAAAAAAATTTACCTTTGTGAGTCAGTGAAATAAAATTTTTAGGGTAGAGATTTGACTTATTACAATAATCATTATGAAGTGAAGCAAAAATTGAATGGGTAATGACATGTATCAACATATACGTATAATTACATAACTATAAAATATGTGCCTTTCTGTTTTTTTTTTAATTTGTTTTGTTTTTTGTTTTTTGAGACTGAGTCTCACTCTGTTGCCCAGGCTGGAGTACAGTGGTGTGGTCTTGGCTCACTGCAACCTCCACCTCCCGGGTTCAAGCGATTCTCCTCCTCAGTCTCCTGTTTAGCTGGGATTACAGGCACCTACCACCATACCCGGCTAATTTTTGTACTTTTAGTAGAGACAGTGGTCTCACCATATTGACAAGGCTGGTCTCGAACTCCTGACCTCATGATCCACCACCTTGGCCTCCCAAAATGCTGCGATTACAGGCATGAGCAACCACCACCAGCCTGCCTTTCTGTTTTAAAGATAATTTTTGGTATGGCCATATGTTCCTTATGTATCTATGACATAACACCAAATTTGTGCTTGTTACATAAAATGAGAGTTTATTTTATTAGCTTATACATTTCTGATAGCATGTGGAATTATTCTGGTAACACTAATTCTGCTGACCTTAGTTAACCTGATTGCTCTTATTTATGTTATGAATTTTAGTAGAAAATCAATCTTTTCTGTTTTTTACAAACAGCATAACTCTAACCATACTGTCTTGTAAATTTTTTAAAGAATGCTCTTTGAAAGGGCCAACCTGAAACAAACAAACAGAGCAAATGAAAACATGGACCTGTTAAAAATACATTTAACTATCTGTAACAACATATACATCAATTAGAATCAATCCTGACTCACAGTTACTTAAACAAATAGGAGTCAGCATTTTTTACAGATGATGAAAAAAGGAAGGAGGCAGCTTGTGACTTTAGTTCAAAAATCCAATGATACGGGTTCCAGAATCTTGTATTTCTCTCTTCCTTTCTGTCTTAATGGCATGAAGGTTGTAGCAGCTCTAGATTTCATGTGTCCATTTAAAACAAGAGGACAGGCTTCATTGGTACCAACTGCGTCAGCTTCTAGTTTAAAAAATGCAAAACCCTCCTCAAAAGTTTTCAGTAGCCTTCCGATTGCATTTTATTGATGAGATATGTGTCACATGGTACACCTCATAACTGGGAATAATTATTATATAGTCTTTCTAGTCTCGAGAGAGTACAAAGCAAGAAAGGATAGTGGATACGTAATAGGTTAGGCAATAAACAATAAAATCACAATAATACTCATTTTCACAGAAATCACAAAATTGATAATATTTGAAAAGCTTTTCCCCTTTTGTCAAATGGGCTTTTATAAAATGATTGCCATCCTTTTTAGTCTATATCAAAGTTACGTTGTATAACTTTTGTTATAGGACCAACAGGTTTATATGCCCACTGCATTCAAATCTATCTCCCCAGGGAGTTCTGGGTTGGGTTTTTTCAGAGGATCATAGAGGATGAGGGGCTGAAACTTGGGAATGTGGACTGATTAAGGTAAGGGGGATGAAACTTTCAGAATGAGGAAACTGCATTCCTTGGTGAGTCACCTCCTGGTGGGGGTCCTTCAGACAAGTTGACATCAATAGATTCATCGGTATGCAGGACATGAAAGAATATCCCAAAGGGAATAAAATGTTTTATAATATTCAAATTATCTATAGAGTAGTAAAGAGGAGCTATAATCTTGAATCTATGTGATTCTAGAACAATAACCATCAAACAACCATGAGGTAGCTGGTCAGAGAGCAAGCTGACCTACTGATTAATCCTGAATATGCTTTAAACTTGGTTTATTTCTCCACGTCTCTTCTTCTCTGATTAATTTTATAAAGTTTATAAGAAACAGTTTCACTTTGTCCTATTAAGAACACTAATATTTTTTACATTGATGCATAATAGATGTACATAGTTTCAGGGTGCATGTGACAATTAAATACATTCTTACAATTTGTAAAGATCAAATCAGTGTACTGAGGATATCCATCATCTTAAACATTTGTCTTTTTTAACACTAGAAACTAAAATTCTGAAAGCTATTTTGAAATACACAATAGGTTATAATAAACTATAGTCACTCTATTAACCTATAAAACACTAGATTTCATTTCTTCTATCAAGCAATATTTTTATATTCATTAATCAATCTCTCTTCATACACCTTGCCCTACCTTTCCTAATCTGTAATCACCATCTATTCTCTGTCTCCATGAAATCTATGTTTTTGAGCTTCCATGTATGAGTGAGAATGCAATATTTGTCTCTCTGTGCTTTGTTTAATCCACTTAACATAATGACCTCCAGTTCCATCCATGTTGCTGCAAATGATAAGATTTCATTCTTGGCCGGGCGCGGTGGCTCAAGCCTGTAATCCCAGCGCTTTGGGAGGCCGAGACGGGCGGATCACGAGGTCAGAAGATCGAGACCATCCTGGCTAACATGGTGAAACCCCGTCTCTACTAAAAAATACAAAAAATAGCCGGGTCAGGTGGCGGGTGCCTGTAGTCCCAGCTACTCGGGAGGCTGAGGCAGGAGAATGGCGTAAACCCGGGAGGCGGAACTTGCATTGAGCGGAGATTCGGCCACTGCTCTTCAGCCCGGGCGACAAAGGGAGACTTC
>NW_016811527.1:1204775-1238615 GCF_001698545.2 Rhinopithecus bieti | reverse complement strand
AGATTTCATTCTTTTTTTATGACTGAATAATATTTCACTGTTTATATATAACAAAGTTTATTTTTAATTTATTCATCCATTAATCGGCACTTAGATTGATTCCATATTTTAGGTATTGTGACTAGTGCCACAATAAACATGGGAGTGCAGGTATCTTTTTTTATATACTGATTTTTTTTTTTTGATATATGCTCAGTTGAACTACCATACAAACTGATGAATCATACGGTAGTTTTATTTTTAGTTTTCTGAGGAATTGCCATACAGTTCTCTATAGTGGCTCTACTCATTTCCATTCTCACCAACAGTGTGTGAGGGTTCTCCTTTCTCAACATCCTTGCCAGAAGATGTTATTTCCTATATTTTTAATAAAAATCATATTGACTAAGTTTATATAATATATATCTCAGTATAGTTTTGATTTACATTTCTCTAATGGTTAGAGATGTTGAACATTTTATTTTCATATACTTGTTGACCATTGGTATGTCTTCTTTTGAGAAATGTCTATTTAGGTATTTTGCCTACATTTTAATCAGATTATTTGATGTTTTTGCTATTTAGTTGTTTGATCTCCTTATGGATTCTGGTTAAAAATCCCTTGTCAGAGAGGTAGTTTGCAACTATTTTATTCCATTCTGTGGGTTCTCTCTTTACTTAATTGATTTCTTTTTTCTATGTAGAAGCTTTTTAGCTTGATATAATTCCCTTAGTCTACTTTTGTTTTATTTACTTGTGCTTTTGAGTCCTTACACAAAATTTATCTGCCCAATGTCCTGAAGCATTTCCACAATGTTTTCTTCCAGTAGTTGTATATTTTCAGGTCTCATGTTTAGACCTTTAATGTGTTTTCCATTTGATGTTTGTGTATGGTGAGAGAAAAGGGTTCTAGTTTCATTCTTCTGCATATTCAGTTTTCCCAGCATCATTAATTGAAGAAAGTGTCCTTTCCCCATTGTACGTTCTTGGCACCTTTGTTGAAGTCAAATTGGCTACAAATGCATGAGTTTAAATCTGGGCTTTCTTTTTTGTTCCATTGGTGTATGTATCTGTTTTCATGCCAGTATCATGCCAATTTGATTACTGTTACTTTGTAGAAAATTTTGAAGTCAGCTAGTATGATGATAGCTCCAGTTTTGTTCTTTTGCTCAGGATTGTTTTGGCTGTTAAGAGTCATTGTGATTTCATTTAAATTTTGGATTTAAAAAAAATTCTGTGAATAATGTCTTCGGTATTCTAATAAGAATTGCATTGAACCTTAAATTGCTTTAAAATATTTTCAAAAGATTAGATGACAAAGGAGGTTACTTTCTTAAGCTAAGTAACAATTAAATGACCCAACAGACAATAGCAAAATGATTATTACCCTTATGCTAAAGTTAATCAATACATTCACCAATTTCCACACCATAGATTAAATCCAGAAATCATATATAGGCCTCCCTAGAATTAATATATTGCCAAATTGAATTATCATAATTTGTTGTTTAAAATGGTTCATTAATCTCTTCATTATTCATGAATTAGTCAAGAATGTTATATGTTTCTACTAGTAGAAAAATTTTGCGACCATTCGAATCAGAATATAAATACTATAAATTGTAAGCTGGATTTAGCGAAAAATAGTTCAAAAAGGTAAAACATTATAAGGAAGGCTAAGGGTTTAAATTAGAAAATTTTCCTCAGTAAATGAAATTAAAGAGAATATGCATGCAAAAACCAATCAAAAGTCGGAATCAGTAGTTTATAGCTTTTTGAGTAACTTAGTTATTTTAATTATTAATGGCATAAACCACATTGATTTTAATGGCAAATGTGATCAATTCTTTGAGAAACCAGCATTACATATTTTGAGAAATGATTTGACTTTTCACCAAGAAAAACAATAAAGATGTATTTATGATAATGTGAAAATCATTTTTTAATGTAGTTGTACTTCATTTGCCGACAAAAAGTAACTTATAGTTTAATTTTTGTACACTAAATATATTATACTTCCTAATTTATAATTTGGTTACATTTTCTTCATATAAAATATACAGTCAAATAAACATGAGTCATGTAATAACAATGATTAATATATAATAAGAAAAGGACACATCAGTGTCTAAATATATTCTTATTAAACAATTATTATAAACTTAGTTTGTTATAACTGATAATCAATCAAATAGCCTTTTTATTGACATTTAAACAACATGTGATATTTAGCTACCAACGCAATTTAAGAGAGGTTAAATATACTATTAAATAGCATCTCTGTGGTGATGCTATTTATTACAATCAGAAATATAAGAGAAAAAGCTTGCATAAAGATTTTGTTAATTTTCTGGTCTAACAGTGAAATTTAACTCTACATGATATAATAATAGTGGCTAACATTGCAATTTTTATGAAAATTAATAAATTAGTATAAACATCATAATGATGAATTATCATGAAGAAATTATTTTAAGCTTAAGAACATTCAGTGCTTCAGTGGGGACATCTAAGAAACAAAGAAGCATAGATAATATGAAAGGACACTAACAAGAGGGAAAGAAAAGTAAAAACTGGTAATAATTAAGCACAAAAGAATGTACTCCAACAAGATGTAGAAATTGTATTCTTAGTGTGTTACATTCGCTTATTATACAGACATCCTCAACTTTATATCTTATAGGCTTTATATCGTTACGTAATTCTCTTTCTTGTTTCTGCATAATGCTATTGTTAATCTATATTTGGGAATGCTTTTTTGAAGTATAATTGATGTATGTATATATTTACATGTTTAAAACATAAAATTTGCGACTTTTATGCATGTTTATATCGATAAAACCATCATCAAAATCAAGATAGCAATATTTTCATCACCTCTTTATATAGCTCTTTCTTCTTTTCCCACCCTCACTTTTCCCCCAGGCAACTATTTACCTGCTTCATCACGATAGATTTGTTTGCATTTTCTAGAGTTTTATATAAATAGAATCATAAAATATACCTATTTTCCCCTGACTTCTTTCTCTCAGTGTAATTATTAGGAGGTTTATATTATGTGTAGAGTTCTTTCTGGTTTATTGCTAAGTTGTATTCCATTGTATGCATACACAGTGGATTCCCATTTTTTAAGTTACTTACCTTCTGAAAAGTTCCCACAAACAAGGAATAATTAAATACTGAATTATTTTCTGCCAGCTTCTGGCTTCAACATTTTCCCCAACCAAATCAATACATAACCCTGTTTTATGTGGTTTTATGTTTATGGACACCTTATTTAATACATATTGTTGATTTACTAACACTGAACTCCTGGCCAATAGCTGAACTGAACTCATGCCTGAATGATGCATATTTAACAAGCATATTAACTTTATGAGGCACATCACTAAACAGCACTTCAGCACTGTGCTTGGGTGTGATTTTAAACAGCATAATTACCAACAAAAAGCACAGAAATGCAAAAACGTCACTAAATATAGTGCTAAAAGGAGGCGACATGAAAGTTGAAACAAGAAGAAAGAGCGTCATCTGCCTTGTTCATCTTCAATTGAGAAAGTGTGTGGTGGGTGACTCAAATTTTTCACAGTCCTGTGCATGCACGTACACTCAAATACCCAGGACAGCTCTGTAAGTACTGACTTTGGGGTTACAAATAAGTATCAACCCATAGCCAGATTCATAGATATGGAATACAAAATAACAAGAATTGCCTGTATCACCATTTGTTTATCCATTTACCTGTTGGTTAATATTTGTGTTGTTTTTCTGGATTTTAGTTATTAAAAATAAGGCTACCATGAATATATGTGCACAATTCACACAAGCTTTCTTTCCTTAGAGGTAATCATTTAAGAGCAGAATGGCCAAATAATATAGCATGAGTAGATTTAACTTTTAGGAAACTGCCAAACTGTTTTCCAACCCACTTGATGCATTTTACATTCTCAACAGTAGGATATGAGAGTTTCAGCTTCTCTGCAGCACTGCCAACACTTGGTATGATCAGTGTTTTTAATTGTATCCATTCCAATTGTGTGAACTTGTATCTGATTGTGGTTTTAATTTGCGTTTTCCTAATGACTAATAATAGTGAGTATTTTTTTTTCCTGTGCGTTTTGCTATTATTAACCATTTTAAAAGTGTCTTTTCAAATTCAATGGCCATTTTAAAAAATTGTTTTGGTGAGTTTTGAGAGTTTGCCTATATATTCTGGATACAGAAAATATGCTTAGCAAGTATTTCCTTCCTGTCTCTGGCTCATCTTTTTGTTTACTTTCTAAAAGAAGAAGTTTGTATGTTGAGAAAGTTCATTTCATCAATGTTTTCTATAATGAATTATGCTTTTGGTGCTATAAGTAAGGAATCTTTGCATAAATCAAGGTAAAATATGCTCCTTTTACTATTTTATCTTACAAGTTTTATAGTTTTAGCTTTGGCATTTACAACTATGATGCATTTAGAGTTAATTGTTATATATAGTTGAAGGTACAAATTTCAGTTCTTTTTATATATACAGACTTTTAGTTGTTCCAGCACCATTTGTGGAGAATAATTACCTTTTCCTACTGAATTGTCTTTACAACATTTTCAAAAATAAGTTGTCTATATATATGTGGGTCTATTTATGGATTGTCTATTCTATTCCTTTGACCCACTCATCTATGTTTAAGTCAAAACTATATCCACTTGCTTAGCATTGCTTTCTGGGTCCTGAAATTAGGTACTGCTAGCCTACAATTTGGTTACTTTCCCCCAAGTTATTTCAATTATTCAAGATACTTAACATTTCCATATGAATTTTAGAATGGAAGCATTAATTTCTTTTTGTTTTGTTTTGTTTTGTTTTGTTTTGTTTTTTTGAGGCAGAGTCTTGCTCTGTCGCCCAGGCTGGAGTGCAGTGGCCGGATCTCAGCTCACTGCAAGCTCCGCCTCCCGGGTTTACGCCATTCTCCTGCCTCAGCCTCCCAAGTAGCTGGGACTACAGGCGCCCGCCACCTCGCCCGGCTAGTTTTTTGTATTTTAGTAGAGACGGGGTTTCACTGTGTTCGTCAGGATGGTCTCGATCTCCTGACCTTGTGATCCGCCCGTCTCGGCCTCCCAAAGTGCTGGGATTACAGGCTTGAGCCACCGCGCCCGGCCGGAAGCATTAATTTCTATAAAAAATTCTGATGAGGTTTTGATTAAAATTGTTCTGAATCTATTGATAAATTTGGGGAAAATTAGTACCTTATTATTGGGCAAGCTGGGCCATGGTAAAATCTCACTATTTATTTAGATCTTTAAATCCTGTCAGCGACTTTTCATAGTTTTAAATGTGCAGATCTTGCACACATTCCGTTATATCTGTCTCAAAGCAAATTCTATTTTTATTCTATGAAAATATTACTTTTTTTTGCATAGTACATAATAATTTATTTTATTTTATTTTATTTTTATTTTTATTTTTTATTATTATTACACTTTAAGTTCTAGGGTACATGTGCATAACGTGCAGGTTTGTTACATATGTATACTTGTGCCATGTTGGTGTGCTGCACCCATCAACTCGTCAGCACCCATCAACTCGTCCTTTACATCAGGTGTAACTCCCAATGCCATCCCTCTCCCCTTCCCCCTCCCCATAATAGGCCGCGGTGTGTGATGTTCCCCTTCCCGAGTCCCAGCGATCTCATTGTTCAGTTCCTACCTATGAGTGAGAACATGCGGTGTTTGGTTTTCTGTTTTTGCGCTAGTTTGCTGAGAATGACGGTTTCCAGCTGCATCCATGTCCCTACAAAGGACACAAACTCATCCTTTTTCATGGCTGCATAGTATTAATTTTCTTGCTATTTATTGTTAAAGACATGGTAGAATTGATATTTGTATATTGATGTCCTGTCTTGAAGTCTTGCAAAAGTCACCTATCCCAGTAGCTTCTTGAAAAGGTTCATAACTTTAGTGGGGGCTTAGAGTAGATCTAGCTGCTGCAGTCATTCTAACATCATGAAGACAGTAGAGAGGATCCAAAGAGGAACCTCAGTATCTCTCCCAATTGCGTAAATCCGATGAGACAAAACAATCACACAAGTTACATAAAACAGATCTACTACTCACAGTGAAGCTCCAAAGACAAGCAGAAACCTGGGATTCATGTTGAATTGGTCCTCAAGTCTCAGGAAAGCTAGCTAGGGTGGATGGAGTCTCCTCTGCTCTTGCAGCATATCACACTTCAAATGAGGGACCCCAGAAGCCCTCCACCCCCAGTATATATGCCCTGGGTGTCACTTTGTTCACTGAGCACAACTGTTATAGCACATCTGGTCCGCAAGTAATGAAGACACCACCTGGATTGTTTGAACACCTCCTCCTTATTTCAAGATGTTGCGTTTTTGGTACCTTCTGACTGGAATTGCAAGTGATAGAAAGAAAACTGGGTCAGCCAAGGTCATTTGAGGACCTATCATCCTACACATTTTTTCGTACATATATAGTAATGCCCCGTGCAAATACAATTTTACTTATTTTTAAATATCATGGGAATTATTCGTGCCTCATTTTATTGGTTAGAAACTTCAGTACAAAGCTATATAGAAGTGCTTTTCTCATAACATTAATTATGATGTCAGTTTTAGGTTATTGGTAGGTCCCCATTATTAAGTTATCTTTATTCTTAGTTTTCCAAGTGCTTTTTATTTTATTTTTTGTTTGTTTTAAATCAAGAATGAATATTAGATTCTGTCAAATGATTTTTTTCTGCATCTATTGAGATAATCATAGGACTATGTGTGTGCATGTGTGTGTGTGTCCTTGTTAATATGGCAGATTAGAATTGTAATTTTGAATATAAAATATTTACTATTTGAATATAAAATCAACCTTACATTCTTAAGTACCACCTGGTCATATATTTTATCCTTTTATTATTGTTGGACTACAATTGATCTAATTTTTAAAATATTTTTTGCATGTATGTTTGCTGGGGTTATTGTTTATAGTTTTCTCATAGCACTTTATATGATTCTGATATCAGAGTAATGGTGGTCTCAGAATGAGTTGGGAAGTATTATCGTTCTTGAATTTTGCAGAAATATTTGCTTAGAATTGGTATCACTTCTTGTTGAATATTTGCTAGCAGCCATCAGTGAATCCATGTGGATCTTGAATTTTCTTTTGGGGAAGATTTTTAACTTAGTTATATAATGAATATTGGGATATTCTTTTTATCTGTTTGTTCCTGAATAAGCTTTTGCAATTAGTGTATTTCAAGCAATTTGTCCACAATAGCTGCATTGTTGAATGTATTGTTATAAATTTATTTGTAATATTTCTTTCTTATCTTTTAAATATCTGTAGGCTCTGTTGTGTTTACACCACTACTAATGTGTGTCTCCTTTTCTTTCCCCTTATAAGTTTGGCTAAGGTTTTACCAATTTTATTAATCTTCTCAAAGTGTCAGTTTCTGATTTTATTAACTTTAGCATTGTTTTCCTATTTTCTTGTTATACCATATTTGCTCTGTTACCATTATGACTTTCTTGGTATTGCTCACTTTAGGATAACTTTCCTTTTATTTTTCTGTTACTTTAAGGTAGAATCTGAGGTCACTAACTTGGGACCTCACCTCCTTTCTAAGCATTTGGTATAATAGCGCTTAGTGCTATAAATTTCCCTCAGAGTGACAGGTTGAAACACTTTCAAATTTCCCTGTGATATCTTCTTTGATCCAGGAGTGTTTTAGTATTGTCATTTTTAGTACCAAGTATTTTGAAGGACCTTTAGAAATCTTTCTGTTACTGATTTCTAATTCAGAGAACATTGTCTGAGTTGAGTATTTTAAAATTTATTGAAATTCAATTTAAGGTTCAAATTTTGGTATATCCTTCCCCATGCTTTTGAGTTGAGTACGTACTCTGCTGTTTCGGGATGATGTATCCCATGAATGTTAAATAGATAAAGTGGGTTGATAATGTTCAAGTATTCTACATCTTTCATGATTTTTCCTTCTATCATTCTATTAATTATTGAGAATAATTTATTCAAAGCACCAAGTACATTTGAATATTTGTTAATTTTTCCTTTTATTTGATAAGGTTGTTCCTCTACATATCCTGAAATTATGTTATTATATTCCATTAATATTTAGAATTTTGGGGTCTCTTTGATGACCTCTATCTTATGAAATGACTTCTTTTTTTCTGCCTCGGGTCATATTATTTTCTCTGAAGTAAACATTTTCTGATATTTCTGTTTTTTATCACTTGCCTTTTAACCTATTTGTGTGTTTGTATTTAAAGCTTGCTCCTTGTGGACAGCATATAGGTCATACTTGCTTTTATTTTTTAATGCACTGCCTTTTAATTAAAGTGTTTAGAACAAGGCTTGGGAAAATATGATTCATGGGCCAAATATTGCTAGCCTTGTTTTCATAAATAAGATTTTATTGGAACAAAGCCATGTCCATTCATTTACGTATTGTATGGCTGCTTTTATGCTATAATGGTAGCTTTGAATAGTTGCAACAGAATCCAGAGATTCTAAAGAGCTAAGAGAGCTAAAACTGTTTACTATTTGGCTCTTTTCAGAAAATGTTAGTGAACCTCTGGTTAGACGATTTATGTCTTAAATTTTCATTGATATGCTTATATGTGTCATCTTTCTATTTGTTTTCTGTTGCCTCTTCAGTTCTTTACTCTTCTTTCCCACATTTTCTGCCTTATTTTAAATCCACTGTATCTTTTTAAATAATTCCAATTGATTCTTTTTTTGGCTTGTTAATTCTGTTTTTTTTTTAATTATTATTATTTTAGGGGTTGTTATAAAATTGATAGTGTACATCTTTAAATTACCATACTTTAACTTTATTATACTGTTTTGATGATAGTATAAAAATTTATTATAGTATAAATCCATTTCTCCTCTCTTGACCTTAAGGCTATTTAATTCATATACATTTTATTTATACATACAGATTTAACAAAAACAAAACAAGTTAAACTGTTCTTTTTTTAGAGACAGCACAATCATTTATATACAAAATCTTTTGGAATCTACAAAAACATTCATTGAACTTATAAGTGAGTTAGGCAGCAAGATACACAATCAGTAAATAAAAGCAAATGTACTTCATTTTAACAAAGATCAATTTAATTAAAATTTAAAATATCACAATAAGACCTATACTATAAAATATTTAAAACTAGATCTAAGGCAAGCAGAACCTGTATCCCAAAATAGTAAAATCCTAATGAGCAAAAGTAAAGATTTAAGTAAATAGGAAATATACATGTCTATGAAGTGAAAGTCTCAGTATTTTAAAATTCTGATTATTTCAAAGTTTATCTATAGATTGAGTGCAATTAAAACTGAAATCACATTAACCTTTTTTCAAAAAATGACACTGATTCTAAAACTTTTATAGAAACTTTAAAAGCTAGAATACCCAAAACAACTTTGAAAAGAACAACTCGGAGGACTTATTTCAATAGGCATTATCAAGGCAATACAGTATTTTAGTATTTGTTTTAAAATGGACACATAGATCCATGGAACATAATACGGAATCCAAAAATAGGCACACACATATTAGATCAATAGATTTTCAACAACGATGCAAAACCAATTCAGTTGAGAAAGATAGTCTTTTCAATAAATGGTGCTAGAGCAATTGAATATCCACATGCTAAAACCAACAGACATAAAAAATCAGTTTATTTCTTGCACCATAGGTAAAAATAAATTGCGCCAAATGTTTTATAAATCTTTAGTTGGAAATGTAGGTGGAATTATTGGTGACCTCAGGTTAGATCAAGATTTATTTGATGTAACAACAAAACGAGGATCCATAAAAGAAAAAAAAAGCTATATTATACTTCACCAAATTTATGGACTTCCGGTTTTCAAAACACTTTGCTAAAAGAATGAAAAGATAAACCATGCGTGGGAAGAAAATAATTTTAAATCAAATATCTGATAAGGGACCCATATCTGGAATATATGAAGAACTCTTAAAACTTAAGAATATAAACACAACCCAATAAAAAAATTGTCAGAAGATTTGCATAGACATTTCACTAAGAAGATACAGAGATGACAACCACATGAAGAGATTCTCAATATAATTAGTCTTTGGGAAATGCAAAATAAAACATAATGAGATGCTGTAACACACCCATTATAATGGATAGAGTTAAAAAGACTGAAGTTTTGGCAAGCATGTGAAGCAACTGTAGTTTTCATACACAGTTAGTGGGAATATAAATGCTGCAATTATTTTGGAACTTACTTTGGTGGGTTTTTAAAGAGTTAATCATAAAACTTCCAAATGATGCCTTTTTTTTTTTCACTTCTAGTTATATACCCAAAAGTAATAAATTCATATGTTCATACTGAGACTTAGACATGAGTTTCCACAGCCTATTGAAATAGCTAAAAACTCCTAACAATCCATATGCCCATCAACAGCTGAATGGAGAAACACATTTTTTATATCCATGTAATCGAATACTACTACATTACACGGGGTTGTCTAGAGTAATGGAACCAAGAAGACGTACATATAAAGAGATCTATTAGATCTATGAGATTACAGAGACTGAGAAGTCCCATGATTTGCCTTTTTCATGCTGGAGATTCAGGAAAACTGGTAATACAGTTCAAAGGCCTGACAATTAGAAACCTGATGGTGTAAATTCTAGTCTCGATTTGCAGGTCTGAGGTCCATAGGCACCAAGTACAGTGGAAGATCAATGCCCCAGTTCAGTGATCAGCCACAGCTCATTCAACTTTCTTCCACCCTTTGGTTCTAGTCAGGCTCTCAACAAATTGAATGATGCCCACCCTCATTAGTGAGAACCACCGGCTTTACTCAGCCCACCCATTTAATTGCTAGTATCTTTTGGAAGCATTCTCACAGCCACACTTGGAAACAATTTTTAACCAGATATCTGAGCATCCTATGACCAAGTTATGTTGACACAGAAAATTAAGTTTCACAATTACCCACAACAAAAGTAATGAACTATTAAAAAATGGCACTGATAAATCTTAAAATAATTATACTGAATGAAAGAGGAGCGGGAAATGGCAATTTTTATGACTATGTTAATTCAAGTTATACAAAATGTAAATTAATCTATAGTAACAAAAAATAGATGATTAATGGCATGGGGGTTGGGAGGAGGGGCTTGAGAGAGGGATTACCAAGGGAAGACAAGAAACTTTCACAATGGGTAATGGATATGTTCATTAAAGGTGATAAGCACACAGAGGCAGGCTTAACACACACTTCTCTTTAAGTCCTGCTAAGGTTTCTGATAGGGCATGCCCCTTTGATGTAGATCTGGCTAAATATCATTCTGTTTTATCAGAACTGCAGATGAAATGAGGAGGGTCATTAAGCCAGCTACTATTTTAATCACATGGAAGGGAATGAGAGATTCCACTGTAGATCTCTTTGCCTACACCATGCGTCCACGTCTCTAAAATCTTCACTGGCTTGGTTGTGATAGCAATTTCAAGAATGTGTATGTATATCTAAATGTAAATTTGTACATTTGAAAAGTATTAGATTATTGGGTTTCAATTATGCCATAATAGAACTGCTAAAGCTAAACTAAACAAAAAAGGGGGAATATAGGACTTAAATGTTATATTTTGATAAATAATAACAACACCCCAAAATAAGCTTTCAAGCTTTTAATTATATGTAAATACAGAGTGAGAATATCATAAATTAATTATAGACAGGAAGAGTCAGATGTGGCAGACTCAACCTCCAATTTAGTGAGTTAATTATGATTATTATACCCTTCTTAATTATTCGCATTTCTTTGTTTAATGGGGTGATACATGGTTCCTTTTCCCTCTGCATTTGATCCTCAGTGTTTCCACCCTCCCCTCCTGGCCAACTCCTCCTATATACACACAAACAGCAGTATAAAGGCAGAGAGGTTTCTAAATCTGAATTGTCAGATTTCATGATATCCTTATATTTCTTTTTACTCCCAGGTGTGACTACTGATCCTTAAATATCAAAGCCCTAGCAAAACAACTTATCTTGTACTTGCAGATGTAAGCACACTGGGTCAGGCTGAAACATAACTCTTAAACACACCTCTCTCTCTCTCTTTTTTTTTTTTTTTTTTTTTTTTTTTTTTTTTTTTTTTGAGACGGAGTCTCGCTCTGTCGGGCCCGGAGCTGGAGTGCAGTGGCCAGATATCAGCTCACGCAAGGCTCCGCCTTCCGGGTTCACCCGCCATTTCCTTTGCCTCAGCCTCCCGAGTAGCTGGTACTACAGGCGCCGCCACCTCGCCCGGCTAATTTTTTGTATTTTTAGTAGAGACGGGTTTCACCATGTTAGCAGGATGGTCTCGATCTCCTGACCTCGTGATCCGCCCGTCTCGGCCTCCCAAAGTGCTGGGATTACAGGCTTGAGCCACCGCGCCCGGCCAACACACCTCTCTCTAAGTCCTGCTAAGGATTCTGATAAGGCATGCCCCTTTGACACAAGTCTGGCCAAATAGTTCTCTATTTTATCAGAGCTGCAGATGAAATAAGGAGGAACATTAAGCCAGGTACTCGTTTAATCATAAGGAAGGAAATGGGAAATTCCAAGGTAGACTTCTTTGTCTACACCATGTGGCCAGGTCACTAGAATCTGCACTGATGATTATGGGGTGCCATTAACAAGATTGTATTTTAACATTTAGAAAATAAACATGAAGATCATGAGATTGTACGTTAGCTTCCTACTTTGCTACTTTAATCTGTGTAGAGTCCTTCGGTCAGAAATCATAAAATGGTTTGGCAGAGGATAATTGTTAAGATTGAGAATTCTAGGTTTCTAAGCTACTACCAATTATTAGAGCAGAAAAATTCACCCCAACATTTTATGTATGGAACTAACTGAAATGTGTTCTATTTTTCTAATAAAATCTACAAACTTCTTTTAGTCACATTTAAATGAACGTAATAGCTTTTATTTTTCATGAAACTGATCTATTAAACACTGTCTTTAAAATGCATAGTCCTCCCCTCCTTACCATAGCATTAGATACAAAAGTATTTTATAGGCATTATGACATTTAGCTATGCAATTATATTCCTGGCTCCATTGGTTACATAGTAAACTACTATGATAAGAACATAATTATTTGCCTTTGTAACTGTTTTGCTTAGTATAAGATCTGGCACGTAGTAGGCATCCATTCATTTAATGGATGAATGTAAAGAATTTTAGCATTCATACTGGAGAAATTATGACAGAACCGACATTTCTACACTGCTGCTGTCACAAACGATGGAAGATAAATCACGTAATAAATAGTATATGAAACTAAATAAACAAGGCTAAAGGTGTTCACACTCATTTTAATTGCTGTGTGGGGATTTTTATAGAAACAAACATTTTACAACTTCTTGAGAACCTCCATTGAGTACACTGCAGGAGACTTTATACATTGTTACTGATTCCTGTGTTAGCTCTTCAAAGTAAAATATTGGTTGTATTTCAGCCTTGAGGGAAATAATTCTTGTACAGCTAAAGTGACTGGACTGAATTGGGACATTGCAAGTATGTATGCTTTCTGGTGATTTTGTCTTTAAATTAAAATTCAAAACGGTGAAGGAAATGTATCATGTACATTTACTGAGTGGTAAAGTAACTTGGAGCCTGAGATATTTTCAGTGCCACAACTTTTCGACTAATCAACTTTTCTGTGTAATTGTATCCTGGTTGCAGTCCAGCATGGGAGCAATATATTGCCCTCTCTGAAATTTTCTTTCTTTATTGGTCCAGTCTTTCACATCACATATTTGTTTCTACTTCTTAGAACTTATATTTCATATCCCCAGAAAAGGTATGGCCGGTTCTAACTCATAGAACATTCAAATAAAAAAGATAATCCCAGGCACTCTGAGAAGCATTCTGGTACAAGCATTTCCCAAGGATTGCAAAGTGGCTTGAACAGGCCTTCCCAACTCCCTAACTCAGCCATCTTACCTAAACTGTGTTAGTTCTGGCTGCTTTCTGTCTTGAAGCTCCTCAGTTTTGACTATTGTAGCCCCACATTCAGAGCATTTTCTCCTGGACATTAATTGTTATCATAATATGTTTGAATATCAAATAATGAATTAATATTAAATAAATGAGCATTATATTCTTCCCAAGTCATCACAATAGACTCAAAGGTAAGAATATTATTTTTCTTTAAAAGCATGCATTGAATATATGTTTTTATAGAAATGCATATTTTCAACTGAATAGTCTTACGTATGCTAAAGATGTATGGGATTGAAACTTCAGGTTGTATATTATATTAATGTCATTCAGAATAGCCAATAATAAATGTCAATAAGAGCAATCTGTTTTTATCCAAAGTATCTTGCATTTAAAATTTACTGTACTAGAATTATTATTTAGTTAAATATCCATGTAACTTGATTTGAAGGCAATGTAAAAGCACACTGTTAACATATGTGTATGTGTTTTCTATACACTGGAGCTTTATCTCGTAGCTAAAATACAGTAAATTGAATTGATTTGTAGTTGAGTTTTCAGATACGCTTCTCTGTTTCAGTGCTGTGATCAAATAGGGGACATATTACAGGAGTTAAGAGCTAAACTGTTAAGGAAGATGAGCTGGATTTGTAGCTATCTGAGAGTCCACGGTAATGCTATGTACTTTCATGCATTTAATCAGACTTCGTGCTCCACAGTTTAGGTCTCAGGTCTCTTAGGAACTCATCTATAATAAATATTTTATTCCATTAATACTAAGAATTGTGGTCATACACCAAACTGAACAAAAAACTGTTATGTGATTTCCAATACAATGCTCTGTAATTTATGTGTCATAAAATCCAAGGGTAGTCTTATCTCGAATATTGAACTATAAAGTTTAAGTACTGAATCAAATATAGTCAAGTGACTAGAAAATGTCTAAATCAGTAAAATAATTGTATAGAAACACTTGCTTTAGTTTTTGTTATTTTTATAACCTCTTATTTGTGTCCTGAACATAATTTAAATTTAACATCTTCTAACATATACTATAATGTATTGATGAGTAATCTTGGAAACTAATGCATGTTTCTATTACAGTGAGATATTATACTATGTAATTCGCAGTTAACTTTTCCATAATAGGAGACCAAGTTTCAATAATGCTGTTTTTCTCTCAGAGTCACATCATAAAGCCTTTTTTTTTTTAGAAATTCATAACTCTTTGTCTCCTGCATTATCTTATTTAATAATTGAAGTAAAGATAAATCTAAACCCAACTAAGTTAAGAGATCCTAAAAAATTGTGATTTCACATGAAAATATATCACATAAAGTTAAGCACTATTCTGTGGCTAGCTTTTATCCATGGAGAATGATGTTTATAAGATTTTCTTGATATTAAGTTAACACTGAACACTAATCAATCTCTCTAATTAATGTTAGACATTGCCAAAGAGAAAAATAAAAATTAACTGGAATTTATTATTCTTCTTCCACAAAATTCTGTTTTTTTTTTAAACTACAGTTGCTATTAATTTAAAAAAACATGGTGCACTCATTTTTAAAGAAATCCAAGTTAATGAAAGTGAATATGATGTTTCTGACTGAATGTGAAATGACAGTTTTAAAATTTGAAAAAATAAAAAGTTAATACTGCTACTATATTCGTATAAATTTATTTATTTATTTGTGGAACACTTAAAGGTATTATGTTCGAAGAAAAGGAAATCTTCCATGTTCTTTCATTTGCTTATTTTAGCATTTCTAAATTCATATAGGAAAAAATTCTCTGTTAGGTAACAAATGACAAATTTAATATTTTATAAAGTATATAAAAATATTCAAGTATTGCCTTTCTGCTGCAGAGTAAAAAAGGCCTGGAAAATTCAGTAAGTTTTTCATGCATTCTTCATGTTTATTTACCAGCTAACACCTTTACAGTGTTATCAAAAGAATTACATGAAGTGGAAGAAGTAATAGGGGAATAAATGGTGATTATATGCTTTGGAAGAAAAAGGCGATCTAGAGATAATTTCTTTTTGTGCTGGCCGTATCTAAGTCCTGTCCCTAATTCTTCATCAAATTTGCTAACAGATACCTATATCATGCTACATCAGAAATCTAAAATAAGTCAGATTAGTAGTGACCATGGTCATGTTTCTTTAAAAATTCACTCTGTAACTGGAGTGTCTCCTGAGAATGCTAAGTTGAGTTTACTGGCGAGCATTTCTTAAGATATATTACTGAGGTCAATACAGAGATTGCAAACAGTGTGCTGCTAGTCTAAACATTTCCAAGTCAGGAGTAAGGAGACAGTCCATTTCTCCTCCTAGATTATGAAATCTTTGAGGACAGCAACTGTGTCTCAATCCCTTTGAGTCTTCTAACTTCTATGATAGAACACAGTATGTGCCAGGGCTAATGTTTGTCACACTGACTTTAAACTATGGGTTGAGAGATAAAGTAGTAGAGCAAAGACTGAAGGAGCACATAGGTCACCGTGTAAAAGCCTGAGGTGGGGTCATAAAAACAAGAAGCAGGAATTATATGCAGGAACTGGCATTGGGGTAAGGTGTGAATGCATTGAATTCTCAACAGGAAATTCAGGTGGCACCATCTGTGAAGACCTTCTACTTTTCCTTTTGTTTATGCTCTGATTACTACAAGGATATGAATTCTCTATGTTTTCTTGACTGCACAGCCCCAATGCAACAGCCTAGCCAATTTCATCATCATAGTTGATCCCATAACCCAGCATACCATCTTTGCCTTTCCCATTGTGTTTATCTGACTAAAGAAGTTAACATCTGGCCCTTCTCTTCCCTACATCTTGTCCAAGTTAGGGTATGCAGCCCATTATGTGTGTGGGGACTGGAAAGAAAAAAAGGGGTAGAGGCCCTTGCAATAATTTGAGATTTTGTATGGTTAAGTTTAAGCAGGACCCCCAGCTATCAGAAAAGTAAATACGATTCTGGCTATAGCAACAGTGGAAGACAGAATAGAAAGCAAGACAGGCAGCCACTGACAGTGACCAGCAAAAACAGAGAAAGATAAGGGTTGGGGGTTGGGAGAAGTAATAGAAAATTTGATAGAAGCTAGGAGAGACAGAGACAACTTTGGGGACACTTACAGAGTAATAAGTGTCCATCCTGCTAATTTTTAGAGTTGAAAAACCTCAGAATACTATTTAACTTTATTGAGATATACTTTATATATAATAAATCACTAGTGTTGAGTATATGAATCTATAATATTTGATATATATGAAATCATATAACCACCATGACTATCAACATAAATGATTTATTCACTAACCCAACCCAAAATGCTTCTTCTTGTTCCTTTGTAATCAATCTCCACCTTCCTGGCCTCTGACTTCCTTTCACTATTAGTAAATCCTTTATTATAAATACTTTCAACATCTAAAAATATATAAAGAATTAAAAATTCACCTATATAGTTACAGAAATTTTCATCAGTCTTCGTATTTGGGCATAATTTCTATCTTTTAAAATATTGAGTATCACAGGCAGAGTTAAACTCCATGTTAACTCCCTGAAAATTCCTCTCCTCTCTAGAGATAACCACTGTCTTGATTTGGCATTTATCATTCTTGTGTATATTTTTATGTATTTACTATCTAATTTTATGTACATAGGTTATATATGACTACTTGCCTTTTTTTTTTTTTTTTTTTTTTTTTTTTTTTTTTTTTTTTTTTTTTTTTTTTTTTTTTTTTTTTTTTTTTTTTTTTTTGAGACGGAGTCTCGCTCTGTCGCCCAGGCTGGAGCTCAGTGGCGCGATCTCAGCTCACTGCAAGCTCCGCCTCCCGGGTTTACGCCATTCTCCTGCCTCAGCCTCCCGAGTAGCTGGGACTACAGGCGCCCGCCACCACGCCCAGCTAGTTTTTTTGTATTTTTAGTAGAGACGGGGTTTCACCGTGTTAGCCAGGATGGTCTCGATCTCCTGACCTCCTGATCCGCCACCTCGGCCTCCCAAAGTGCTGGGATTACAGGCGTGAGCCAACGTGCCCGGCCTACTTGCCATTTTTTAAAGTGAATATAGATACCATAATCCCGAACATATTCTGTTATTTTTTTTCTCAATGTTATGTTTCAGGATGTATTGATAAAGCTTATTTATACATATCATTCCCTTTACCCACCTAAGATTACCCCACTCTCCTTCTATTTATTTATTCCTTCTATTTATGGATAACTTAAATTGTTTCTAATATTCAGCAATTATAATCTATGAAGCAGTTAACATACTTGTTTGGGTATTCTTACATCCAAATAGCAGAGGTTCTCTAAGATATTGCATCTGGTAATGAATTGCTGACCCATAGAATGTATACCTCTTAAATTCTTCTAAATATTGATAAATTGCTCTTCAAAGATGTTGAAGATATTTATTCCACCTCAAAACTATATGATAGTCCCTGTAGTTTTATGCACTTATCAATATTGATGCTAAAGATTTGTTAGTGTTTGTATATTCTAAAGGGTATGGAAAGATATCCATATTGTACAAACCATTAGTGTCTTCTCCTCTTTGGTCTTAGCAGATTTTGCTATTGAATGTGTTGTCTTTTGTTATTGTCTTGTAGCAGTTTTTAATATGTTCTAGTTAGTGTCTGCTGTTCATTTGAGTTGCATCTATTTTCTTTCAGTCATTAGTGTGACTTTCCACTTTGATTTTTTTTTAATTGTAAAGATATTAATTTGAATGTATTCACATGTCACATTCATTCCAGGTTCAAGTAACTGGTAGCAACATGAAACATTACTGAGAACATGCTCCAAGAATACATATCAATTTTATGGATTCATTTATTTCACATATTAGGTGTAAGTTAAGTATTTTATGAATATTTTTCTATTTAAATCTGACAAAGTTTTCTGAGGACAGATGCAAGAAACTGAGGAAGAGAGGAGTGAAGTTATTTCCCCAAGGTCACAGAGGTAAGTGACAGAGACAAGATTCAAACCAAGGCATTATATATACAGAATCCCTGTTCTTACTGAACATAATGTGTGCTCGCCCTCCTTGCTTTAGCTTTCCAAACAGTAAGGATTCCCTAGCAGATCCTTGCTTTAGTACCAACTAGAGTCACTTTTTTTGGTATTTATAATAAATATCAGTTGAGATATTATTTTTTTTCCAAAGGTTAAGACTTTTGAGTAGAAAATTAAGAATAAGCATTTTAAAGAGAGCAAGGCAGTGTAGTTAATGTTTATAGGTATGTGGATTTGGGTTGTGGTTAAACTAGAAATGAACACTTCACTTTGTGCAAAACTAGTGCACTTAGTTGAATGCAGAAAGCTGATTGCATTTAGAATGTCCTGAGCCGAGAGAGACAGTTGTTCATGCAGAGAAGTATATCGAGGAAGTTAGGAAATCAACTACTTTATATAGAATGCATTCTATATATTTATGCTTTTGTGAATTCTTATGACTTTAAACGGCATATACAGCTTTGAGGCCTCTAGAGTTGATTATTATTAGTTTCACATTTAAATAACCATTGAGAAGAAGAACCAATATAACATATACCTAATTTAGTGTGACCTAGTTCAATGGCATCATCCTCAGAGTCAGCTTTGTTGTATTTATAGATATAAAATGGTTTGAAGACATATTCACTGTGGCAGACTTTGTTGGTGGCTAGCCAGATTCTCTTAATTAACACTGCTTTCCAGGAAAGGCCCAGAGTGCCTGCAGTTGGCCTCTGGGACTCTAGGTTGGAAAATTTTCTCTCAACATTTGTGCACGGGCCAGCCTAGGAATTTTGAAGGGTTAACACTCTCAGAAGTAGTCCACATGCAAATGGAAATTGGAGCTCTAATGCCCCAGCTCTCTTGCCCTTTCAGATGGGAATTGAGACAATATTGAGGTATGTTCTACTCTACCTAAGTTCCCACAGGACTAGCCATAGTTTTCCAAAACACTACTGTATTCAATATCATGCTTTTCTTCCTCCTCCTCCTCCTCCACCTCCTCCTCCTCCACCACCACCACCACCACCACCACTTCTTCTTCTTCTTCTTCTTCTTCTTCTTCTTCTTCCTCTTCTTCTTCTTCCTCCTCCTCCTCCTCCTCCCCTTCTTTTTCTCTCTTTCCAACTCTCCCTTGTGTTCCTTGAAATTCCTTGCCACATAAACAACTTCCTCTCAGACCCTTGTCTCAGGATCTGCTTCTAGGAAGACCCAAACTGAGACACATACCAACATTCTGATAAAATTTAATTGAAAATACTTTCAGTAATTACATTCTATCTCATTACTTGCATTTTCTTATAATAGTTACTCTACAGTTTATTTCTAACACTCAAATTTTCACTTTGAGTACCAAGGCTGGCTACATAATTTGTGAGGCCCAGTGCAAAATGAATGTGCAGAGGCCCTTGTTTAAAAAGTAAGAAAAAAAGTGTCTCTAAGGATACTAAAAATATGAAACTTTTTCATTTCTTCTAGCCATCTGTCCGACAACCTGTCAATGTGTTTTGTTTGCTTGTTTGTTTCTTGCAATTTAATATAACAGAATGCAGACCTTCAATGGTGCCCAAGACCCCTGCCCTACCACTTTGTACACCCTAGGTTACAGCCTACTGGCTGCTGGATTCCTGTTCTTATTATCCATTGCTGCACTGTGCCCTGGCCACGTATGGAGAATCTGTCTCTCTTTCCCATGAGCTGGCTGTCCCAACCTACGGTGGATGCACATTTTCCAGTGGATTACAACCTCAGTGCCAGTCCACACTGGATACCTGATTTTGGATGGGCTAACAGGTCACCCCCACCAAGTTATCTATAGAATGCCTTGGTGCCACAAGTCCTGGGAAGGGATGGCTAACAACATACTTTGCTCAGAAATGGCATGTGGGGTGTGCGCCCAACCATGATTCCCAAACCAGTTCCCAGTACACTGCCAGAGGTGGAGAGCAGCACCAATGGATGAATGAACACAGGGAGGGGGTGCCAGCCAGGACCAGGAACATCAGGGGGAAAGGAATAGGAAGTGTCACTGGGAGGACAGTGGGGAGGAGGAAGCAAGGAGGAACCTGAATAAGGTATGTGGCTATAAACATTCCTGGTGAGGTGTGGAGGTGGCAGCAGCAAAGGATTCATGTCATTTGATGCACCAGGGTTTTGGCACATTTTCTGTTGTCCCATTGGACTCTACTCACAAACACACATTCAAATATGAAATCATTAATAATTTCAAGATGGAGACCAAAAAGTATTAAATGTCAAGTGCCAGATCAGGCCCTTCTGAGCAAGAGGACGTGCAGTAAGATGCGTTAGTCCTGTATTTCTGAAGCCAGCTTGGCAGAGCAAAAGTGCTTGACCCCATTCTCTCTACAAATCATATTTCTAGCTTTTTCAGTTATCACATTGATCACATTTGTCCTTGGAAAATTCTTCTGTTGAAGTTTTTATTATTTATTTATTTTTGAGACAGAATCTCAGTCTGTCATTAAGGTTGGAGTGCAGTAGTGCAATCTTGGCTCACTGCAACCTCCGTCTGCCAGGCTCAGACAAGCCTCACACCTCAGCCTCCAAAGTAATTGGGACCACACGCATGCACCACCATGTTCAGCTCATTTATGTATATATAAACCCTGGTGGACAGGATTTCAACCTGTTACCCAGGCTGGTCTCAAACACTTGACTAAAGTGATCTGTCCCTCCAGGCCTGCCAAAGTTCTGGGATTACAGGCATGAACCACTGTACCAGACCTGTTGAAGTTTTTATATATCCCACTTCCCAATTACTTTCAAAGAAAGATAGACATGCTATTTTTGTTGTTTACATTACCTGCTTCCACATCACTATTGTATCATTTTCCTCTTTCCAGGTATTAATACATAGACATTCCTTCTAATGCTATGTTCCTAGTCTACCAATTATTATCTACCAACTTAAAAGAAAGTGTATTCTTCCATTGCTTAAATGTATGTGGTCACCTAATTTATTATTTCTTTTTTCAAATATCTGATATTATTCCTGGCGCCTTTAGTTTGTCTAATAACATCACAGTAGTCCTAAATTTCTTTCCAACAAACACCTTCTTCAGTTAATAGCCAGGCTCCTAATGTCAACCATGAGAAAAATGCTTTCACCATTATCCCCATTCTGTTTAAGATCCTGAGCTTGTCACTATTACATGGGGTACACCAGATGTGGTGGTGGCCCTCTACTCAACAATCAACATCCAGTGGACAGCATATGAGTCATCACTGGTTATACATATAGGATCAGGAAAGTAGGGTTATTTCTGAAGGAGACTAGTCAGTGTGGCTGGAAATCTAAGGATGACTTTAGAAACTGGAATTTGACCTGAGTTTTTAATAAAGTTTCTCTCCTGCCACAAACACTCCAGGAGACTCCATTATTTAAAATGCGTAATTCTCCTTTTCATTTTACTAAACTGCTCCTGTTTGTTGGAGACAAACAAGAAACTGTGCTGACTGGCTTTATTACAAATTAACGCTATCTAATCTCATCTGCATTTTCATTAATAGTTGGCAATACTTCTGCTTATTTAATGATTCCTTGTGGCATTCTGTTTTTTTCCCATTTTTTCCCGCTTCCATTTTAAAGCTTTCATCTCTCATTTTGCTTGGATAACTGCATGTCATTTTTTAAGAATCACCTCATTTATCAACCCGACTGAAATCTCCCATGACAATCACATGCTAGTTACATCAGCCACAAGTTTGGGTTGGCTATTTCCTTCATGACCTCCAGTCACTCACTATGCATGCCTTTACTATAATAGTCAATACATTTTTGTTAAATATACTAACTTCCTTCATCTAGTTATCTTCATTCTGACTACAGAAAAAAATAATTTTGCTTCTAACCTTACAGAGAAAAATACAAGATGCCTGAAGCTGGCCTAGCTTTGCCCTGAAAGTCAAAATATTCAGCACATTTAGATGTCTTTTGTGTTTTCTATTCCTAAGATTAATCAGTCTACAGTCTCTTATTATTTGGGATAGTGCTTAACTCCTTGTATAAAACATAAAATTAAGTTGGTTATCATAGATGATAAACTAAAATATAATATATGAGAAAGAGAACTGATGTACATTACAGCTATTCAAAGAAAATTGACTTTAATTATATAGTGTTTTAAAAATATTTAACAATATACCTTTGGTGCATAGATTTTAGCACATATGTGCATCTTTTATGGCACAGTACCTAAGCTTACTGGTTGTTTTTTTATCACAGTTTTTCTTAACAGAAATGCTTTATTAATGTATGCCATGACTGTAGTTACTGAAATATTACAACTAAAAGAATTCTCCTTGTAGGATATTTAAATGGAATATTATTTAAAACCCCCTTTTAAAACTTACTTTTAGTCAAATATCTTACTTGTGGGAAATATAGATAGACAGGGTATATAAAACTATCTGGATTATCAAAGTGTAGTGTAAACATGTTTTTTTTTTTTCTCCTGTTTTATCTTTCTATATTCCCTGAAGTAAAATGCTAGAGGTGATAAAATGCAGTGAGAGGAAAAGAAACTTGGTAATAATAGAAACTCAGGAGATAAAACAAAATTCTCACTTTTCCACCTTCATGTTCTAGCACTTTTAGCCTGAACTGTTAATTTTACTTACAGCTTAACATCTGAGTGCCAGCAAGAAAAAAAAAAAAAAAAAAAGTAATATATTGCATCGAAAACAATTATCGTTGTTTTTAAAGAGTAAGCAGGAGTTTCATTTTAAGGCTTTTCCCAGTTTTTGTAAATGAAAATAAATGCAAAATATCCCAGTTTGCCCACCTAGTAGTCTGAGTAATATTTGAAAGCAACTTAAACATTTTCCTCTAAGTGGTAGTAGAAAAAGATGAATCATGTGCATGTCTCTCTTCTGAAATTAATTACATGCAAACTAGACATAGAAGTTTTTTCTACTATAGATTAGTAACTTTTCAATCTTGGAAATGGTGTACAGAGAGCTTAAAAATTTATTTGAATAAGAAATAAAGTTCTTCAAAATATAGCTTCGATTTTGTCAGTTATTACCTAAACTTTCTATTCTCATCGAAATAATTAAGCATCTTGTTCAATCTATCTTCTTCATATTTGACTTGTATTAGAAGGCATGTAGTTAGAAGGCAGCAATTCAGATCATCGGTACCCTGCTTTTCTTTCTCTACCAGAAAGATAGAAGCCAGTTTGGATTATTCACAATTACAGACTCACAAAATGTCAAAATCAAGACCCTTCCAGACAAGGTGACTAACCAAAGTGATTTTAGGAGACTGGGAAGGAAAATTAAGGGCAGTATTGCAAATTACATAATGGATCCTAGAATTTAAGCACACATATTTTCATATTTAGCACCTCTCTGAAAGAGAATTTTTATAATAGTACTGCTTTATATTTAGACCTGTATCATCCTTGGTTGCCTTGTCTGGTTCCAATCCTCTGAGGATACTCTATAAATAATAGTGACACAAAAGCCTCAACATCTTTTGCAGAGGTAAATGTTCTTTGTATACAAAGATTTTGCAGCAAATGGCTCATTCTTACTGGAACCTTCACTGTGCCTATTTTAAGTGTGTCCTTATCTTGTGACTTTTAAAATAAGAAGCAGAAAAAATTAGGGATAAACTTTTTTTTATACATTTGTATAAATTTAAGAGGTGCAACTGTAATTTTGTTACATGTGGAGTGATGACGTCTGGACTTTAGTGTATCTATTACTAGAATAATGTACATTGCACTCTTTGAGTCATTTCTCTTTTCTCACCCTTCTTCCATTTCCATCCCTTCCAAGTCTCCAATGTCTATCATTCAGCACTTTATGTTCATTTGTACATATTATTTCGCTTTTACTTGTAAGTGAGGACTTGTATTTGATTTTCTGAGATGTTTCACTTAAGATATTGGCCTCCGATTTCATCCATGTTGTTGAAAAGATAGAATTTCAATCTTTTTATTGCTGAATTGTATCCCATTGCACATATATTTTCTTTATTCAGTCATTAGTTGATAGATGCTTAGAACTGATTCCCTATCTTTGTTATTGTGAATCATGCTGTAATAAACATACAAGTGCATGTATCATTTTGATATAATAAATTCTTATTCTTTGGATAGATACCTAGCAATGGGATTGCAGGTTCAAATGATTTCTATAAACATAAATGATGTTTGCTGATTCAACTTTGAATGGCTGGCACATAGTAGGTGCTCAATAAATATCTGTTGAATGAACAGGCAGAGCAGTTGTTTTCCAACCCAGAATGATTTTCTTGTTTTTTTGTTTTTTTGTTTTAACTTCATGGGTATATACTGGTTGTATATATTTATGGGGTATATGAGAAGTTTTGACATTGGCATGTAATCTAAAATAATCACATCAGGGGAATGAAGTCTCCATCTCCTCAAGCATTTATCCTTTGAATTACAAACAATCCAATTACACTATTTGAGTAATTTGAAAATGTGCAATTAAGTTATTATTGACTATAGTCACCCTGTTGTATTATCAAATAGCAGGTCTTATTCAATCTTTCTATTTTTTTGTATCCATTAACTGTCTCCACCTCCCCACTATGACCCCCTACTATTCTTCCCAGCCTCTGGTAACCATCCTTTTACTCTATGAATATGAGCTCAACTGTTTTGATTTTTAGATTCTACAAATAAGTGAGAACATGGGATGTTTATTTTTCTGTGTCTGGTTTATTTAACTTAATATAGCAGCCTGTAGTTCCATCCATGTTGTTGCAAATGGTTGGATCTTATTTTTTATGGCTGAATGATACTTTATTGTGTATATGTACCACATTTTCTCTGTCCATTCATCTGTTGATGCACACTTGAGTTGCTTCTGAATTTTAGCAATTGTAAACAGTGATGCAAAACACATAGGCATACAGAGATCTATCCGATATACTGATTTCCTTTCTTTGGGGTATATAGCCAGCAGTAGGATTTCTGGATCATATGGTAGCTCAATTTTTAGTTTTTTGAGGAAACTCCAAAGTGTTCTCTAGGGTGGTTGTACTAATTTACACCCCCACCAACAATGTGCAAGGATTCCCTCTTCTCTAGATCCTTGCCAGCATTTGTTATAGCCTTACATCCAAAAGACAGGAATGTTATATAATGGTAAAAGGCCTTGTCCAAGAGGAAAATATCACAATCCTAAATGTATAATATGCAACTAACCCTGGAGCTCCCAAATTTATAAAACAATTACTAATAGACCTAAGAAATGAGATAGGCAGCAACACAATAATAGTGTGGAAATTCAATACTCCACTGACAGCACTGGATAGGTCATCAAGACAGAAAGTCAACAAAGAAACAATTGATTTAAACTATACCTTGGAACAAACAGACTTAACAGATATATATAGAACATTTCATCCAACAACCACAGAATACACATTCTATTCAACAGTGCGTGAAACTGTCTCCAAGAAAGACCATGTGATAGGCCATAAAATGAGCCTCAATAAATTTAAGAAAATTGAAATTATATCAAACCCTGTCTCAGACCACAGTGGAATAAAACTGGAAGTAACTCTAAAAGGAACCTTCAAAACAATGCAAATACATGGAAATTTAAATAACCTGCTCCTGAATGAGCATTGGGTCAAAAATGAAATCAAGATGGAAATTAAGGAATTCTTGGAACTGAGCAACAATGACTTCTATTTTTGTTGCACTATGGTCCAAAAGTGTGTTTGGTATGATTTTCATTCTTTTGCATTTGCTGAGGATTGTTTGTGTTGAATTATGTGGTCAATTTTAGAGTATGTGCCATGTGGTAATGAGAAGAATGTATATTTTTACTGTTTTTAGGTGGAAAGTTCTATAGAGTTCTATCAGATCCATTCCATCCAAAGTTGAGTTCAGGTCCTGAATATCTTTGTCAATTTTCTGCCTCAATAATCTATGTAATACTGTCAGTGGAGTGTTGAAGTCTCCCCTACTATTGTGTGGTAGTCCTTGTCTTTGTGTAGGTCTCTAAGAACTTGCTTTATGAATCTGATTGCCTGTGTGTTGAATGCATATATATTTCAAATAGTTAGGTCTTTTGGTTGAATTGAACCCTTCATTATAATGTAATGCCCTTCTTTTTGTTTTTTAACCTTTGCTGGTTTGCAATGTGTTTTTGTCTGAAATTAGAATTGCAACCCCTGCTTTTTTTCTGTTTTTCATCTGCTTGGTAGATTTTACTCCATCTCTTAATTTTGAGCCTATGGGTGTCATTTCATGTGATATGGGTTTCTTGAAGAGAGTATACCATTGGGTCTTGCTTTGTTTTTCTAGCTTGCCACTCTGTGCTTTAAAAGTGGGGCATTTAGCTCATTTGCATTCAAAGTTAGTGTTAATATGTAGGAATCTGATCCTGTCATTGTGTTGTTAGCTGGTTACTATGTTGGCTTCCTTGTTTGGTTGCCTCATAATGACATAGGTCTGTGTGTTATAGTGTTTTTTTCTTTTAATTAGCTGACAGCAGTCTTTGCTTTCTACATTTAGTGCTCCTTTCAAGATATCTTGTAAGGCAGGTCTAATGGTAACAAACTCCCTCAACGTTTGTTTATCTGAAAAAGATCATATTTCTTCTTTGCTTACAAAACTTAATTTGGCTGAATATGACTTTCTCGGTTGAAGATTTTTTCCTTTAGAATATAGACACCCAATGCCTTCTGGCTTGTAGGGTTTCAGTTGAGAGGTCCACTGGGAGACAGACGGGGTTCCCTTTTTAGGTGACCTGCCTTTCTCTCAAGATGACTTTAACATTCTTTCTTTTATTTTGGCCATGGAAAATCTGACAATTAAATGTCTCAGGGGTGCTCTCCTTCTGTAGAATCTTACAGGAGTTCTCTGCATTTCCTGAATTTGACTGGTGCCCTCTCAAGCAAGTTTGGGAAGTTTTTATTGATAATATCCCAAATTATGATTTCCAAGTTTTTTGCTTTCTTCTCCTCCCTTTCAGCAATGCCTATGATTTACAGATTTGGCCTTTTTACATAATTCCATACTTCTCAGAGGTTTTGTGGATTCCTTTTTATTTATTTATTTATTTATTTATTTTGTCAGGCTATCTTATTTCAGAGACCTAGTATTCAAGTCCAGAGATTTTTCCCTCAGCTTGGTTTATTTTTCTGTTAATACTTGTGATTGCATTGTGAAATTCTTGTATTTTATTATTCAGGTCTGTGAGATCCAGTACATTCTTCTGTCACTGGCAATTTTGTCCCTCAGCTCCTGTATCACTGTATTGTGATTCTTATTTTCCTTGGATTGGATTTTGCCATCCTCCTGAATCTTGACAGTTTTCATTCCTATCCATATTCTGAATTATATTTCTGACATTCTAGCCAGCTCATATTGGTTGGGAACTCTTGTTGGAGAACTGGTGTGGTCATTTGAAGGACACAGGTCACTGTAGCCATTTGATTTATTGGAGTTCTTGTATTGGTTCTTTCTCATTTCTGTGTGTGGTTGTTCCATTAACTGCAGTGTAGATTGAGTACAGTCAATAGATTTATTTTCTGGATATTTTCATTGGTCTTTATTTTAAGCTGAGTTCTTGTCTGGTTTCAGAGGGGGGTATTTTGGCTGTTACACCTTTGGGATGGCATATTCAGTAGGTGGCAGTTAGGGTTACGGGTCAGTTGGTAGGCTGTCAGTTGTGTGGCTCTCCTATGCTTCCTCACAGTGGCAGCTGTGTTCCTTCTCAATGCTCTGAAAGTGTGGGTTTCTCTCCCCCTTGAATAATGCCTGTAGATCGTGGCTTGGCACTCCTGGGCTGCCGAGTGGAGCTCTAGGACAATCTCAGTGTTTATGTTCCTTCTTGGAGGCAGCAGAGGAAAGGACTTTAGTAGTGGTTGTGGCCAAGGATCACTTGCTTGTCTCCTGGGGGCTGCACACCAGAGAGAGGCAGGTCAATAATCACTCATGTGATCATTGCCAGATGGAGATTCTGTACTCTGGGCCCAAGCCAGGGTTCACTGCCTAGTGATGAGCAATGGAGGGTGTTTGGAATCTGTCGGGGACAGACTGGCTTTGTCTTCCTGGATCAACTGCACTTTGTTGAGGGTGTGAATAAAGCATTTAGAATCTTTACTCTTTCATTAGTCTGAGGGTAGAAAGGGAAGTTCCACTGTTAGAGACAGTGGCAGAGAGGCTTTCAGTTGCCCCTAGTGGCTCTGTACTGGGAGTTGCTGAGGTGCTTCTGGCTTGATAGCTCTGACAGGGTGTGGCTGGAACACAGTCAGTTATAACCCATCCAGTGAGTAGATGTGGAAACAGGCACCCACATAGTAGTCAGGCCACTTTTCCATAGGGCTGCTGTGGTATGCTTGAGGCCTGCTCCAGTATCGTGTCACCTTGGATTTTCCGGTACCTGGAGGTCTGACTAGTGAAGGCTTAGAAACAGCAAAGATGGCAACCTGCCCTTCCCTCTTGAAGCTCTGTCCCAGGGAGGTGCGGGCTTGTTGCTGGTCCAAATTCACCTGTAGAAGTTGGCTGGGGATTCCGGTGCAGAAGTCTCATCCAGTGAGGAGGAACAGAATCGGGTACCTGCTTAAAAAATCAGTCTGGCCATGTTTTTGTCAAGCAGCTATGTTTTGCTGGGGGTACACTTCAGCCCGTGAGCACCTCATACACTTCAAAGCCCAAAGACTGGAATAACTAAGTCACCCAAACATCAAAGATGGCTGCCTACCCCACGCTCTGAAAGCTCCATCGCAGGGAGATTTGAAACCTCCATCAGTCACAGAATACAAGCGAGGGTAGCTGGAAAACCCAGTTGGGAGGCCCCATCAAGTGATGAGGAATGGAAGAGGGGACCCACTTAAAAGAGCAGCCTGACCATGTTTTCACAGGGCAGCTGTGCTGTGCTGGGAGTCCACTTCATCTCCTGGTCCTCTTGGACTCTCCAAAGTCTGAAGACCAGAATAGCTAAGTTACCTAAACAGCAAAGATGGTGCCCCACCCCTCCCTCTGGGAACTCCTTCCCAGGGAGACTTCATATCTCTGTTTGGTGCAGAACACTGGTGGGGGTGACTGTAGACCCCCGTTGGAAGGTCTCTCCTAGTGAAAAGGAATAGGTTTGGAGAGTAGTTCAGAAAAGCAGCCTGGCCATATATTTTTAGAACAGCCGTGTTGTTTTGGGGCACCATTTCTACCCCTGGTTGTCTTGGACTCTCCAAAGTCAGAAGACTGGGAAGGCTATTTTTTTGTCCAAAAAGCAAAGATGACTTCCTACCCCTCCCTCTGGGAGCTCTGTTTCAGAGAGGCTTTATATCTCTTTTGGGTGGACAATGCTGGTTGGGTTGGTTTGAGGCCTGGTTGGGAGGTCCCACACAGTTGGTTTGAGGCCTGGTTGGGAGGTCCTTTACCACAGAGGAGGTAAAGGATTGGGAACTCACTAAAAAAGCAGTCTGGACATGTTTTTTTAGAGCAGCTGTGCTGTGCTGGGGTATCCTTCCTGCCCCTGGTACATTTGGACTCTTCAAAGCCAAAAGGCTAGAATGGCTAAGTCACCCAAACAGCAAAGATGTCACCCCGCCCCTCCCCACTGGAGCTCTATCCCTGGGAGGTGCAATGATGCTGTGGGTAGCTGGCTGGAATTAGATACTTTCTTTATTCTTGACCTTTGAGAGTTTGGTTATTACATGCTTTGAGGTAGTATTACTTGGATTATATTTGCTTGGTGATCTGTAACCTTCTTGTAATTGGATATTGATATGTTTCTCCAGGTTTTGAAAGTCCTCTGTTATCCCTTTGGGTAAACTTTCTACTTCTCTTTCTCTACTTCCTTTATAAGGCCAATAACTCTTAGAGTCACCCCATTGAGGGTGTTTTTCTAGATCCTGTAGGCATGCTTTATATTTTTTATTGTTTCTTTCTTTTGTCTCCTTTCTGTATTTTCAAATATCCTATCTTCAAGCACACTAATTCTTTTTCTCTGCTTGATGCATTCTGCTATTAATGAACTCTGATGCATTTTTCAGTATGCCAATTGCATTTTTCACCTCCAGAATTTATCTGAATTACCAGGTTCTCCTCTCCCAGTTTCTCCAAAACAGTCTCTCTCTCTCTCTGTTCTGAGCCACCTAAAACTGGGGATATAATGACAAGTACCCCTGTGGCCACCACCACCACTATGACTGTTCTGGGTCAAACCTGAATCCAGCACGGTACAGGATCTTGCCCAAGGCCTGGGTCTTGCCTAAGGCCTGCTAATAACCACAACCTGGCTATTGCCTACATTCACTCAAGGCCTTGAGCCTCTACAGTAGGCCAGTGTCAAAGTCAACAAGGCCTATGTCCCTCCCTTCGGTGCAGTGAGGTCCCCATAAGGCACAGGTGGGTCCAGAGGTGTTGTCTAGGAGTCAGGGACTAAAGTCAAAAACCTTAGAAGTCTACCTGGTATTCTATTGTACTGCAGCTGATCTGGCACACAAACTACAGGCTGTAGTATTTCCCACTCTTCCCTCTGCTTTCCAAGGACAGAGGAGCCTTACTCCATAGCCACTACCACCCCCAGGCCATGAAGAGTAATGACAGACTATTGTGGATATTTTCTTAATATCCATTGTCTCTACGTCAGCTATGCTGTTTGAGCTGGGACTCATCCTTCAGGGCAGTGGGCTGCCCTCTGGCTCAGAACAGGTCTAAAAATGCTATTCAAAAGTCAAGTTACCAGGTGATGAGTGCTGTCAGAACTGATTCCTTTCCTTTAAGTCAGTGGGTTCCCTTCTGGCTCAGAGAGTGTCTGGAAATGTTGTCTGGGAGCTAGGGCCTCAGGACTCTGATGGATGCCCTATTCGGCAGTGGCTGAGCTAGTATCCAAGATGCAAGACAAAGTCCTTCCCACTCATCCCTATCCTCTTCTCAAGAGTAAGGAAATGGGCTTTTTTGGAACCCTGAGCAGTACAGTGTAGGGCTACAGAAGAGGTGATGCCAGCACTCCCAAAACTGCCCCTGGTGGTATCTCAGTAGATTGTGTCTCCCCAGTCTACTCTCTCTGGGCCTAGTTCAGCACTAGGACTTGTCTAAAAGTTGCAGTCTTTATGGCCTAAACTGACATTCAGGTTCATTTATAGACACAGAGCACTGTAGCCCATGTTGGTAAAGTTTCTGGAAACTCAAATTCGAATCGCTGGGATGGGTGATTCCCCTCTAGCTAGGGTAGGTTTAAATGCTCCCTCCATGGGTGAGCATCAGCTGTGTTTGGTCCAATTTCCCATTCTGCTCTTACAGAACAGCATTAAGTTCAATGCTTCACAGTTGCTGTGGTCTCCCTCCCCAAGTGCCGAGAGGTGCTATATGCACCATGTTGCCAGTAGATAGGGGAGAGGTGGCATCAGCAATTCAATATTATTTTTTTTCTATCTCTTTAGTGTCTCTTTTAGCAAAACTAAAAGAGATAAAACAGGATACTTTACTATTGTAAATAGTGCTGCAATAAACATACATGTGCATGGGTCTTTATAGTAGAATTATTTATATTCCTTTACGTATGTACCCAGTAATGGGATTCCTGGGTCAAATGTTGTTTCTGGTTCTAGATCCTTGAAGAATTGCCAAACTGTTTTCCACAATGCTTGAGCTAATTTACATTCCCAACAACAGTGTAAAAGCATTCATCCTCAGCAAACTAGCACAGAAACAGAAAACCAAACACCGCATGTTCTCATTCATAAATGGGAGTTGAACATCAAGAACACATGGACACAGAAAGGGGAACAACACACGCCAGGGCCTTTTGTGGGGTAGGGGTGAGAAGAAGGAACTTAGAAGACAGGTCAACAGGTGCAGCAAACCACCATGACACACGTATACCAATGTAACAAAACTTCCCGTTCTGTACATGTATCCTTTTTTTTTTTTTAGAAGAAATAAAGAAAGAAAAACAGGTACTATGATGGCTTATCTGATTTTGGTTTTATAAAGATGTTTTCCTGTATAGATTGTTGTTAAATTGATCCTTACGGAAAGGACCATCAGTGCAGCCTTGTAGTCTGCCATCTTGAGCTGCCTCTCTCAAGACTGATTTTCGATCTCAAGACAGCATTTTAGGTAGTTAGATTAAAAAACAGTGATTCTAATATTCCATATGTTGGTCTTTTTTGATTCTGTCTTATAATTGTTATTGACATTCTTATATTTTCCCCAAAATATGAAGTATTTCATGATTTTAATTACTATATATTCTCCAAAGCCATTAATTTATTTACTTATATCACAGATATGTATTAAGAATCTGCTAAATAAAATACATGAGGAATACAGCCCAGCCCTCAAAGAGCTTATAGTGTAAAGGGGAAAATACGTAATAAGCCATCACCTATTTATTGAGTCATAATGAATTTTATAAAGAATTGTTTAGGTACTTTGATAGCATTAAATGGGAGTAAATGCCTTGACTTTTTTAAGTCCTTACTGAATAGATGCCAGTTCAGTGTACAAGGGTTACCATTTTTGTTACATTTCTTGTACTTTTGGAAGTTTCAAAATTAAATGCTGTTTATTTCCATTTTTAAGATGAGATTTTCTAAATAGAATATTTGAAAACATTGGACAACAGAGACTTCTCAGTGCTGTTATACATGCTGAAGTAAACCATGAAAAAGAATTGTGATTTTATTTTCTCTATAGTTTGTTATTTATGTTTCATAACTATCTTTTGAGTTGTTCCTTTTTACATTCTGCATAAGAAATTCAAAATGAATATTAATGACGTATTTCCTTAGGTGTTTTAATTTTGTATGAGTTCTTTATATAGCAAAAATTATCTTTGTTTATTCTGCCTTTCTCTATATCATATCTGACACATAGTATTTTTTTTTTTTTTTTTTTTTTTTTTTTTTTTTTTTTTT
>NW_016811527.1:1194668-1204438 GCF_001698545.2 Rhinopithecus bieti | reverse complement strand
GGGATTACAGGCTTGAGCCACCGCGCCCAGCCCATAGTATGTTTTTAATAAATGTTTACTAAATATGTAGCAGTTATGGTTGTGTTGATGATTTTTTAGACATTTTTTGATGTCATTAGTTGTTTTCAGTAGTTCATTGAAATACCAAAGAGATAATCTTAATGTAATTTTTGAAATGAAAATATTAGGAAATACTACAAAACAGGGATTTTATGTGGTATGTAAATTAATAATATTTTCTTTACATTTAGAGATGTCTTGTACCATTAATCCAGCCTATAGTTAATCATTATCAAGTCTAAATTTAAAAATCTGTAAAATACTAACACTCATAAAATACGTTTCTGACAATTTTACAGCTCATTACAACTGAGATGCTGTTAATTGTTGCCAGTTAGAGCAAAATGTACATAGATTTGAATAATTTGCTATCATTGAAATAATCAGTTATTTGTCTTCTTAATTGAAATTCAAAATCAGTTCTGATCATAGCAAAAGTGCCCAGGTTTCTCTGTAGCACCTGATTTAGTCTGGTTACAGATAAGGCGTGATCTTTCTTCAGTTACCAACAAACTACAAATGCTCCCCCCATAGAAAGACAAGTTGTTGACTGGTTTTCGATCTGGTGTCTGGCGTGATTTCCTCACATTGTTCTCTCTATTCTTATGTGAAAAAGTGGAGTTTTGAAAAGGCCTAAACTTTGTTGTCTACAAATATGGATTTGTGCACAATGTCACATATACTTGGAAACTGTTTTCTTATTTTCACAGCCTTTCATGTTGGTTTTAGGATGTTTGGAAATTCGAACCTTTAAGTGATTGTCAAGTATTTCTTTCACAAAGAACAGTTTTTTCAGAATAGCTCACCCAAAATGTCAATTTACATTGTATCTATCTTACCATGAGGTTTTCTTGGAACGGACTTCAGCTCATCATTTAAGAACCTAATAACCAGGCTGCATGTTACTTCCCATTGTTAGAGTACGGCTTTCAATGCCTTACAATTCTACAAATGTATTTCACTGTCTTTCTGCAAGAGTGGCTTAAATTCTTCATAATCCTTAATGATAATATAGTACTTTTGGTATTAAATATTCTATATATTTCCCATATAATTTTTGAAAATTACACAAATATGAATCACAATATACATTTCAAGATGCCTTTCTTCTTCGTATCTTTCTTCCTAGACTAAACTATAGTTAAAATCTAGTATATCATTTCAGACTCCCAGTGCTCTCTAGCCTCAAGGATACAAATATATTTCATAGATAAGAATTTTCCCACAGACTGCATTATACCAAAATAAATAATTGTATTATTTTACTTTAAAATATATCTTCCAATAATATTATGTATAGATTGATACTATTCTTTTGGACACTGTATTAGTCTGTTTTCATGCTGCTGAAAAAACATACCTAAGACTGGGAAGAAAAAGAGATTTAGTTGGACTTACAGTTCCACATGACTGAGCAGGCCTCAGAATCATGGTGGGAGGTGAAAGGTACTTTTTACATGGCAACAGCAAGAGAACATGAGGACGAAGCACAAGAAGAAACCCCTGATAAACCCATCAGATCTCGTGTGACTTACTCACTGTCATGAGAATAGTATGGAAAAGACTGGCTCCCATGATTCAGTTTTCTCCCCTTGTGTCCTTCCTACAACATGGGGGAATTTTGGAAGGTACAATTCAAGTTGAGATTTAGTGGGGACACAACCAAATCATATCATTCTGCCCCTGGCCCTTCCAAATCTCATATCCTTACGTTTCAAAACCTCAAAACCAACCATGCCTTCCCAATAGTCCCCCAAAGTCTTAACCCATTTCGGCATTAACTCAAAAGTCCACAGTCCAAAGTCTCATATGAGACAAAGAAAGTCCCTTTTGCCTATGAGCCTATAAAATCAAAAGCAAGCTAGTTACTTGCTAGATACAATGGGGGTACATTGGGTAAATACAACCTTTCTAAATGGGAAAAATTGGCCAAAACAAAGTGGCTGCAGGGCCCATGCAACTCTGAAATCCAGCAGGGCAGTCAAACTTCAAAGATCCAAAACGATCTCCTTTGACTCCATTTGACTCCAGGTCTCACATCCAGGTCATACTAATGCAAGAGCTGGGTCCCATGATCCTGGCCAGCTCTCTCCTGTGGCTTTTCAGGGTACAACCTCCCTTTCAGCTGCTTTTACAATGTGGCATTGAGTGTCTGTGGCTTCTCCAGACTCATGGTACAAGCTGTCAGTGGATCTACAATTCAGGAGCCTGGAAGATGGTGGCCCTCCTCTCACAGCTCCACTAGGCAGTGCCCCAGTAGGGATTCTGTGTGGGGGCTCTGACCCCACATTTCCCTTCTGCATTGCCCTAGCAGAAGTTCTCCATAGGGCCCCACCTCTGCAGCTAACTTTTGCCTGGGCATCCATGTGTTTTCATAAATCTTCGGAAATCTAGGTGGAGGTTCCCAAAGTTCAATTCTTGTTTTCTGTGCACCTGCAGGCTCAACACCATGTGGAAGCTGCCTGAACTGTACATTGACTCCTTTCAGCCATGGATGGAGTGACTTGGCCACAGGGCACTAAATCCCTAGCCTGTACACAGCACAGGGATCCTGGGTTCATAACACAAAACCACTTTTTCCTCCTAGGCCTCCAGGCCTGTGATGGGAGGGGCTGCCATGAAGGTCTCTGACATGACCTGGACACATTTTCCCCTTGATCTTTTAAATTAACATTAGGGTCCTTGATATTTATGCAAGTTTCTGCAGCTGGCTTGAATTTCTTCCAGATTTTTTTTTTTTTCCTATTGCGTTGTCAGACTGCAAATTTTCCAAACTTTTATGCTCTGCATTTTTATAAAACGGAATACCTTTAACAAAACCCAAGTCACTTCTTGAATGCTTTGCTGCTTAGAAATTTCTTCCATCAGATACCCTAAATCATCCCTCTGAAGTTCAAAGTTTCACAAATATCTAGGAAGGGGACAAAATGCCATCAGTCTGTTTGCTAAAACACAATGAGAGTCACCTTTACTCCAGTTCCCAACAAGTTTCTCATCTCCATCTGAGACCACCTCAGCCTGGACCTTATTGTCCATATCACTATCGACATTTTGGGTAAAGCCATTCAACAAGTCTCTAGGAAGTTCCAAACTTTCCAATGTTTTCCTGTCTTCTGAAACCTCCAAACTGTTCCAACCTCTGCCTGTTACCTAGTTCCAAAGTGGCTTCCACATTTTTGTGTATCTTTTCAGCAACACCCCACTCACTTGATACCAACTTACTGTATTAGTCTGTTTTCACTTTGCTGATAAAGACATACCTGAGACTAAGAAGAAAAAAAGGTTTAATTGGACTTACAGTTCCACATGACTGGAGAGGCCTTAGAATAATGGCAAGAGGCAAAAGGCACAACTTACATGGCAGCAGCAAGAGAAAATGAGGAAGAAGCAAATGTGGAAACCCCTGATAAACCCATCAGATCTCATGAGACTTATTCACTATCATGAGAATAGCATGGGAAAGAACTGCCCCCATGGTTCAATAACCTCCCCCTGCATCCCTCCCATAACACGTGGGAATTCTGGGAGATACAATTCAAGTTAAGATTTGGTGGGGACACAGTCCAACCATATCAGTCACGTAATATTCCGTAACATTTAATTACAATAATTTATTATGTCATTTGTGACCTTTTGTGATATGAGATTATTCTTTCATATTCTTGAAACATTTGACCAGACTTTAATGATAACATAACAAAGTAGAAATGTCCCCTGACATTTGGAGTACTGATTAGGAAGGCCTTTGCCAAATGTGTTATGAGAATGGTTCAATGAAACACATCTTAATGGCTTTGCCATAAGGAGCTTTTGCCACAAATACATTATGTATTGAATAGTCTATTTCTGTATCAACAAAAAGACCATAGCAAAAAGTATCTGCCTATATTTGAACTGGAAGACTGAGTAAAAAGATGGCCCTCACTAATGTGGGTATACATGATCTAATCAGATGAGGCCCTGATAGAACAAAAAGGTATAGGAAAGGTGAATTTGTTCTCTATTCGTGAGTTGGGACATCCATCTTCTCCTGCCCTCAGACATCAGATCACCTTTGCACTTAGACTGAATTACACCTCAGGTCTGCATGGTTCTCTAGGTTCTCTAGCTTGCACATGGGAGATCTTAGGACTTCTCAGCCTTCATAATCAAATGAGCCAATTTTAATAATGTATATGTACATATTTCTACATATTCCATTGGTTCCATTTCTTTGGAGAATCATGACTAATACAAGCACTTATTAATATCTATCTGATACTACATTTTTAAAAAAGCACCACTTGAATTTACTTATGGCCATGTAATAGAAAGATCAAATCAATAATTTTATTTAGGTTTTGTATGTTATATTGTTAAATTTCAACACAAAGACATAGACTAGGAAATTGAAGCTATTCTGATACAGAAAATTGATTGTTTTTCAATATGATATGTGATCTTCAATGTAACATACATCTTAATTTCTCAGTGTCAAATTATTTATTTTACATTAAATTTTACTAATTAATTCAGGTTTATTGCTATAGAGCAGAGGTTAGCTAAGTTTTTCTGTGAAGAACCAGACAGTAAAAAAGTGCCTACAATGAGCCATCTTTTAACAGTTGCAATATCTCAACCTTTCCACTGAGTGCAAAAGCAGCTATAGACAATACATAAACTAATGAGCATAATGAGTCTCAATAAGCTTTATATGGTAAAACAAGTGGTGAACTATAATTGTCCTGCAGCCTATAATTTGCTGACCTTTGCTATAGTTGAAATTAGATTCAAGTATCTATATGGGCATGGGTTAATATAAAAATATTCTCAAAATCAAAGTATTAGACATATTTATGAACTTAAAAAATTTTATTCAGTTTTTCCTCTCCTGATTTCAAAATAAATGTTTTAAAGCATTGGTTTCAGATGACAGTACTGGGTCTCAACATAAATTATTTCTCCATGTTAATACTTATGTTGGTCTTTAATATAATTGGTTCCAAAAATCCTATAATAAACAGAATAAAGAATAAAAGTAATTATTAAAGAAGTTAACACTCATTGATCTTAGATTATAGCACTGAGCTTTGTGAGAAAATATTTTCTGAGGTTAATATTTTTTACTGACCTTTAAGAAATTTAGGGAGTATCAATTTTATTCTACCCCTGAAGCATGGAATATGAACATCTTATTTCCAATCTGTGATAAATAGTATGACACTCTGGAAGAATATTATACCTTCTCTAACACATTAGATGTGAGGCTTGCTTTGACATGCCATATGAATATAAGTGCCATATGTTACTTCTGAGCATATAATTTAAGAGTTGTTAGGTGATTCTGCCATTGCTTTTTTCCTTCTGTTATGAGAATCTTATCTCTCAGGTAGAATATGCTCCTCTAGCTTAGATCTCAAAAAGAAAATATTTGAAGCAAAGTCACTGCAGACCTACAGCCTATCATGTAATAAGAGGAAAAAATAAATGTTAGTTGTTGTAACTTACTAAAATTTACAATACGTTTGCTGCCATAAATAACCAACTGAAAGTTTATATAAACATTTCTTACAGAAATTGGTTGATAGACAAATAAAAATCCTAAAACTTGTAAGATTGATGTTATAATCCTGGAGTAGGTAGCAAGGAAATTGTTATCACAGGCTGAAAAATGATGATCTATGTTGCATATTTGGGAAAGATTTGATAAAACCATTCTTGCCACTATGCCAGGCACATGGTAATTACTACATAAATATGTAATAAATGAATGATTTTAAGGTACTTTTTTTTTCACATTGAACATGTTGAAAGTTACGATGGTATCTTACTACCACCGATGTCCTGGTGGCAGTTGTGACACAGGTGTTGCTTATGCATGTTTAAACTTGGTCATATGATGCAGGATTTTTCTTGGTCACTTTGCCAGTCCAGAATTCCAGCCAGCAACACCCCCACACCCAGGTCCCTCTCAGTCACAGATCTGCCACTGGAGGCACCCTTCCCCCTTGGCCCACCTGTGTTATAGTTTGTACCCATGTTCAGCAATTCCTGAGCTCTTGTCCCACATCCAAGAAGAATGAGAATATGTTGACAGTTGAAGGGTGAGGATGGATGAAGAAGAATTTTATTAAGCCACAGAACAGCTCTCAGTGGAGAGGAGATGTGAAGGTTGTTCGCCTATGCCCACAGTCTAGTGGTATCTCTTCCAGTGTGGTTGAGTCTTGGGTTATTTATGGACTTAGAGAGTGCCTGTTGATTGGTTTGTGAGTATGCAAAAAAGGTTAAAGTGGGGACAGCACTTAAAGGTGGGCACGACAGTGTAGAAAACCAACTAGGAAATAGTAGGTATATATAAGATAGGTGAAAGTGCATGAAACAGGAAGACAAGTTCTCATTCTGATCCGAGGATTTGACTCGTACCGTCGCTTTAAGGCTGTAGACTGTCTTTGGCCTGGAGGTAAGGTTTCACCCACCCGTCTCTGCCTCCTGCCATTATCAATAGCTGTTTGTATTGTTGTCATTTTAATTGTGTGTAGTAGTCCACACTTATCTTCAGTTTTACTTTCTGTAGTTTTAGTTACCCATGGTCAGTCATGGTCCAAAAATAGATGAGTACAATACAATAAAAAATTTTTAAAGAAAGCTAGAGACTACATTTAAATAATTTTATTTTAGCATATTGTTATAGTTTTTATTTAGCATTTTGTTATAGCATATTGTTATAATTGTTCTATTTTATTATTAGTTATTGTTAATATCTTACCGTGCCTTATTTATAAATTAAAGAAAAAAATAAATAAAACAAATCATATATATGTATATATAGAAAAAAAAATGTGGTTCAGTACTATCGGCATTTTCATGCATCCACCGGGAGTCTTGGACTGTAACCCCTGTGGATAAGGAAAACCAGTTATGCTTGAAAGAAAGATAGTGTACTGAATAAGACAGTGGCTTCAGGCAAAATTCTTGTGAAAGAGAATGGTACTAACATATGTGTGTAACTGTTGTCTGTGCTTGACATAAAACAATGATGAAAGAGGTGACCCCAGAAGATGATTGGCTCAATGGCAAATATGAAACAGGGTCCAGAAATTCTGAGATTAACAGAGTGAAAGCAATAATGGCATCTCATATCTAACTAGTAAAAGATAATGATGAGAATTACTTTAAATAAAAAATAAAATGTTTAAATAGGTTTGGATCAGTTTATTTCCCTGGTGTTAACACCTCTGAAATTTTTAAGATAGTGCCTAGTAACACACAATATTGACAAAATAGCTGGAGAAAAAAAAATCTACAAGGATGCGTGTGACTCTCCCATTGATGTCTAATAAAATCACAGCATTCATAAGATGTCTAGAGAGAAAAAAATAATTATGGATATGATTTTGACTTATGCTACTGATTGGAAGCAAGGAGATTAAGATAAAATTTGAGAGGGTTATATTTACCAAAGAGCTATCCACCTGAATAAAACACTTATAGCTTCTGACTTACAACACATTCTGGGCCTTTAAACTTTTAAGGACAGGAAACAGGATAAGAAAATTGCTCAGCACCCCACCTTGGCATATTTTCTAGTACTTTCTTCATGCGTAGCCAAGAATTATAATGGAAAAGTTAGGGCTCCTCCAAGAGTAAATTAAGAACCATACAGATCAGTAAACTTTAAAGCTGTCCCAAGAAATAGTTCAACTATCTCAAGGAAGAATTTCTTTATACTGATAAAGAAATATTTCCCACCTTATAATTAATTCTGCCTAAGCAAGTGTTTGAACTTTCATTGGGCCAATGACTGCCAATGTGTAGCACCTCTCATTCTTTGTTTTTATGAACCAGTGTTTATGGGAGATTTCCTGTCACATTTCACCATTGTATGCTGAGTGCCTGAACTGCAGATAGTTAGTTTTTTAGTTTATAGATATTCAGATTAGGAGGAGTTACATAGAAACCAACATATACACTACAATGAGATCCTGGACTTTCAGCCTCTGTCATGAATAGATGGGACTTCTAGGAGTTTATCTCAGCTGAGGGAAGAAGGAAACTATTTGTTACAAAAAGAATACATTATTTGTGACCAAGTTCATATAGTTGGACCCAAATACTTTTTATATTCCCTATAATAAGATTATCTTTCTCCAACCTTGTCACCAAGCTTTGTTATGGACTTGATTTGGCCAAAGTAATTTGAGGGGAAGAAACAAATGCCACTTTTGAGCAGGAGCTTTCACATTAGCTCACCATTGCCCCTTTCCATCTGCACTGAGACTGGCATGATGTTCCTTTGGCCTTCACCCAAGAATAAAATAGCAGTCTCATGTTACAACGACAGCTGAGAAAGAGCCAGCATTTGGGCTGAAAGCAACATATCATTAGGCATTTCCCTTCTACCATGCCTAATATTATGACAGTTATTTTAAAAAAATCATAAAATCTAACAAACTGTAACAACATTAATTATAGCAGAAATTTGACTTGGTTTGTATTTTTTGCAGGCCTACTATAAATGGAGAGATTTGCTTATCAAAGTCACCCCAAACAGAATCATTATATTAAAGGACATAATAAGATCTGCGTTACTAAAAGCATCATTGAATCAGACACATGTATGATTTATTGCACATAAGATCTAAGCCAAAAAAATTTCAAAAGAAATTTCCTTTTAAAAGTTTATTATTTTGCAAACTTGTGAAGGATTACTGAGAACATAAGGTTGTATTTGTTTCCTTTATTTTATTTTCATTGAGATCTAGGCTGCATAAAACACACAATCACTTATTCTTTATCTAATTGCTTAAAGATGCTCTATGAATCTGAGTTATTGAATAATTAAACCTATTTAGAGCTCTAAACGAAGGTAATGCTGATGAGTTAATTGGTGTTTTCTCCTTCTAATTAAAACTTTGCCAGCCATTCTCTTTAAAATACCCACAATAAGATAACTTTGAAACTATAATAAACCCTAGTCTTAATAAATATGTTTTGTGCATAAAACTCTAGAAAGCATATTTTGGAGTGCACAAAGAAAATAAATCCCAATAAATATAATCTAGACAATTGCATAAATACAACTGTTTGCACAATTACATCCTGTTTTCTCATTTTCTATATAGTTTCAGGTTGGAAGTTATATCAGAGCTCTTAGATATTTGAAAGGTAATAAAAATAACCTTTTTATATTGATAAGACTTTAAAAAAAAAACTAGTATAGAGGCTATATGTGTAACTTTCCCAAAAAATGTTCAGCAAAGCCGCAATTAGAAATATGCTAGCCAGGCCAGGCGCGGTGGCTCAAGCCTGTAATCCCAGCACTTTAGGAGGCCGAGACAGGTGGATCACGAGATCAGGAGATCGAGACCATCCTGGCTAACATGGTGAAACCCCGTCTCTACTAAAAAATACAAAAAACTAGCTGGATGAGGTGGCGGGCGCCTGTAGTCCCAGCTACTCCGAAGGCTGAGGCAGGAGAATGGCGTGAACCCGGGAGGCGGAGCTTGCAGTGAGCTGAGATCCGGCCACTGCACTCCAGCCTGGGCGACAGAGTGAGACTCCGTCTCAAAAAAAAAAGAGAGATTTGTACTGTCATGTTTACAGCAGCTTTATTCGTAATCGTCAAAAGTAGAGAAACTGAAGTGTCCATCAAGGGATGAGTGGATAATGGGTTAACAAACTGTGGTTTTTCACTTTGGGAGGCCGAGGCGGGTGGAACACCTGAGGTTGGG
>NW_016811527.1:1177505-1194427 GCF_001698545.2 Rhinopithecus bieti | reverse complement strand
AAAAAAAAAAAAAAAAAAAAAAAGAAATATGCTAGCCTGAGTTAATGTTATATTTGCTTATAGCCTAACAAGTGGAGTCAAATTTCTTCTAATTACAAATGTGTCTTTGTCTTTGCTGTTCAACTATCTACTTTTTATTCTTTTTTGTAGTTATTAACTCTTTTTCTAAAAGGTAATATTTTGTCAATATACTATATTTTTAGTAGTCAGGTTTAAAATCCAATTATACAAGAACTTGAAGCAACACTGAAATCCTACTACTGAAGAATTATTCTTCAAGATTTATGCCATGGAACTCATAAATAGCTTCTTTTAGGACTTCTGGTAGCTGAAACTAATACTGTACCATATCACATTTGTGTGTGTGTGTGTGTGTGTGATGAATCCAAACTTCTGTCAAGGTGAAAAATAGCTATTAATGACAAATTTTTAAATCACTTTACTTTAATAGTAAATTCTTATATTTACTTCTTATTGAATACCATTTATATAATGTTTTTGCCATTTTATCCTTCCTTTTCTTAAAAAAAATTGTGACTACTCTCATTTAAGGTATGTAGCATAACCTACATTGCCTTTTACAGCTTCATTTAACTGTCTGATGATAGGGTAAAATGATAACCTCTAGATAGTCTATCTTTTGGATTTGAGTTACTTAGGGAAACATGAATAATTTATAATTGAATACAAACTTCATGAAACTGTGTTAGCTATTCTTTCTAGAAGGCGATAAGTATGTTATAAAGCAAACAACACTATAAAGAAATATTTACTAAAACTTCATACCAAGCACTATTATATTAAAAGTTGTTTAGGTGTTTATGCTTCAGATTACATCTTTAGATGATTACCCTGAAACCTTGCAGCTTATCAAAAACAGGAAAAGGTAAATGAGACAAAGATTGACAAAAAATGACAGTATTGTATCTGTCTTTAAAAGAAATAAGTTCAGCGCATTCATGATAAAACATGTGGTGGCAAAATTATCTTTTTCCAGCAATCACAATGTCTCAACATCATAACCTCATTTTTAGTGAATGTGTCAAGGTTAATAAATCTTGGCTTAGATGTGTATTCTACAAGATTGGAAAATACTTATCCCCAGCTTACAAAAATATCCATGAAGTTTTATTCTCAAATAAAGACAAAATCAAATTATTCACAGGGAAGGAAACCAAACCAAACCAAACCAAAACAAAACAAAACAAAGTCTAAAGAGCCGCAAAGTAAGAACCCTTTACAAAAACTTGCCCTGAATGTGTGCTCACACAACCGAGAAACAAAATTCATTACCAGTACTTATTCTGGTTTCAAAGATTCACACTTCTAAGGGGTTATTCAAAATCATTTTAGATAAATTAGGCAGTTTTGCAAGGAATGAAATGACATAATACTAAATTTACAGCTTCTAAATTTGATATTAAACTGTATTTAAACTAATTATAACATAATACTTGATCTATCAATTCCATTTTGCTTTTATTAGGAAGTTTGAATCTTTAATCAAAGTATTATAAATTCATTTCCAATAATAATTAAATGCTTGTTCAATAATTGAGTTACCTAATTTCATTACAATTAAGATAAAAATATTGCAAAGTCATTCATATACTGCCATTTATTTTTACACACACACACACACACAAACACATACACACACAGTGTGATTCTGGAATTTTTTACAAATTGTAAGACCAAATAGATCAGTAGAAATTTTTTCTGCTTATATGTATTGCTTGAAATACTTGCCCTACTTGCAATTCAGCTATTAAAACTTAAAGAAACCATCTGTTTACCTGCAACTAACTTACATAAATAAATCTGAGATTTCAGAAATCAAAGCCCCAGGCCTCATTAAGATGTTTTAAATATGGACACTTATTTTTGAGTAAATAAATCAATGAAATGCTATTAAAATAACAATAATAACAAAACAAAACCCTTAAAACATGTGCTTCTTATCTGAATAGTAGCTAAGAGATAAAATTAAACTCAGTGGTTAATGGCAATCTTTGGGGTGGTTGAACAGAATATGGTACCTTCCTTTGGAAATTCATTAAAGCTTTACAAAATAGAGTCTACTTCCAAATAACTAAATAAAACATATGTTTCAGGAGCTCAATATATACTGAAGCTTTAACTTTAGTACATCAATTTTTTAGCTTTCCTTTCTAAAGTTTGGTATAATCTAAGGATTCAAATTCAGAGTCATTTCTAATTTAGTTATTTCTGGAGAAGGAGTGAGATTTGGCTCTCACTTACATTTATTCCAGGCTGTTAGGAACCTGTGCATTCTTCATGCTGAATATTGCTGCCTGAAGAGCGGGGAAAAGGCCTTTAAAATGTGCAGTATCTATCTTGATGTAATTTGTGATAAAACAATGAAAATAATAACCAGAGACTGGAATCAGAGACTATGTCTATTGCCTCAGTTTCCTTCTATATTCTCTATTAGCATAAGTTGAAGGATATATTGGGAATGATCTGGTTTCTGGCTATGTTAACATAAACCTTGAGTTAATAGTCTAGCATTCAGTAAAATGCTAGTGCTTAAGGGTATGGTCAGCTGCTTCAGAAATAAAGTAAAATAAAATTTAAAATGTCCAGTGTTCAAATAGTTTTGACAAGTGCTGCATGGTGATTTTCCTTCCTGGAGAAGCACAATGATTCAATATTTTACAGGCTTTCAGTTGTCCCCGTGTAAAGAAACCCGAGAGTCTCCCAAACAAACATAATCACAGGAAGTTTGTACAAGGAATATGCTAAAAGCTTGAGGAAGTGGTGTTTTCTTTGTTTTATTTTAAGTTCCAGGGTGCATGTGCAAGATGTGTAGATTTGTTACATAGGTAAATGTATGCAACAGTGATTTGCTGCATCTATCAACCCATCACATAGGTATTAGCCCAACATGCATTAAATATTTATTCTGATGGTCTCCCTCCCCATCCCCGCAATAGGACCCAATGTGTGATTCTCCCCTCCTTGTATCTATGTGTTCTCATTGTTCAGCTCCCACTGTTAAGTGAGAAGATATGATGTTTGGTGTTCTGTTCCCGTGTTAGTTGGATGAGGATAATGGCTTCCAGCTCCATCCACGCCACTGCAAAGTGCATGATCTTGTGTATATATATCATGTTTTCCTTATCCAGTCGATCATTCATGGGCATTTGGTTTGATTCCATGTCTGCTATTGTTATAGTGCTGCTATGAACTTATGCTTACATGTATTTTTACAATAGAATGGTGAAATACCATTTTGCCCAGTAATGGGATTTCTGGGTGAAATGGTATTCCTGGTTCTAGGTCTTTGAGGAATTGCCATACTGTATTCCACAATGGTTGAACTAATTTACATTCCCATCAACAGTGTAAAAGCATTTCTATATCTCCGCAGCCTAACCAGCATCTATTGTTTCTTTACTTTTTAATAATCGCCATTCTGAGGGGCATGACATGATATCTCATTGTGGTTTTGATTTGTATTTCTTTAATGATCAGTGATGTTGAGCTTTTTATCATATGTTTGTTAGCCACATAAATTTCAGTGCAGACACAAACAAATGGTAAAACATTCCATGCTCATGGATAGGAAGAATCAATATCGTGAAAATGGCCATACTGCTCAAAGAATTTTATAGATTCAATGCTATTCTCATTAAACTACCACTGACATTCTTCATAAAATTAAAGAAAAAACTATTTTAAATTTCATATGATACCAAAAAAGAGCCCGTATAGCCAAGAAAATCCTAAGCAAAAAGAACAAAACTGGAGGCATCACGCTGCATGACTTCAAACTATACTACTAGGCTGTGGTAACCAAAACAGCTTGTTACTGGTACAAAAATAGACACATAGACCAACGGAACAGAATAGAGATTTTAGAATTAAGACTGCATATCTACAACTATCTGATCGTCAATAAACCTGACAAAAACAAGCAATGGGAAAAGGATTCCCTTATTTAATAAATGGTGGTGGGAGAACTGGCTAGCAATATGCAGAAAATTGAAATTGAACCCCTTCTTTACACCCTATACAAATATTAACTCAAGAAGAATTAAAGACTTAAATGTAAAATCCAAAACTATAAAAACCCTAGAAGAAAATTTACCCAATACCATTCAGGACATAGGCATAGACATGGACAAAAAATTCATGACCAAAACATCAAAAGCAGCTGCAGCAAAAGCAAAAGTTTACAAATGGGATGTAATTAAACTAAAGAGCTCCTGCACAGCAAAAGAAACTATCATCAGAATGAACAGACAACCTACAGAACAAAAGAAAATTTTTGCAATTTTTCAATCAGACAAAAGTCTAACATCCAGAATCTACAAGGAACTTACAAAATGTATGAGTAAAAGAAACAACCTCATTAAAAGTGGGCAAAAGACATGAACAGACACTTCTCAAAGGATCTGGTCATTGTTTTTCTTTACAACTTTGTGTCAGTCAAATCCCTGTCCCTTTTTTGTTGTTGTTGTTGTACCATAAGTTATGAGGCACATGTGCAGTACGTGCAGAATTTTTACATAGGTATACACGTGCCATGGTGGTTTCCTGCACCCATCAATCCATCATCTACATTAGGTATTTCTCCTTATACTATCCCTCTCCTAGCCCTCCACCCGCCAAAAGGCTCCCGTGTGTGATGTTCCCCTTCCTGTGTCCATGTGTTCTCATTGATCAACTTCCTCTTATTAGTGAGAACATGTGGTATTTGATTTTCTGTTCTTGTGTTAGTGTGCTGAGAATGATGGTTTCCAGCATCATTCATGTCCCTACAAAGGACATAAACTCATCCTTTTTATGGCTGCCTAGTTTTCTATGGTGTATATGTGCCACATTTTCTTTATCCAGTCTATCATTGATGGGCATTTGGGTTGGTTCCAAGTCTTCGCTATTGTGAATAGTGCTGCAATAAACATAAGTGTGCATGTGTCTTTATAGTAGAATAATTTATAATCCCAGTATTGGGATTGTTGGGTCAAATGGTATTTCTAGTTCTAGATTCCTGAGGAATCACCACACTGTCTTCCACAGTGGTTGAACTAATTTACACTTCCACAAACAGTGTAAAAGCATTCCTATTTCTCCACATCCTCTCCAGCATCTGTTGTTTCCTGACTTTTAAATGATACCCATTCTAACTGGTGTGAGATGGTATCTCACTGTGGTTTCGATTTGCATTTCTCTAATGACCAGTGATGACGTGCTTTTTTTCAAATATTTGTTGGCTGCATAAATGTCTTCTTTTGAGAAGTGTCTGTTCCTATCCTTTGCTCACTTTTTGATGGTGTTGTTTGCTTTTTTCTTGTAAATTGGTTTAAGTTCTTTGTAGATTCTGGATATCAGACCTTTGTCAGATGGATAGAATGCAAAATTGTTTTTCCATTCTGTAGGTTGCCTGTTCACTCTGATGGTAGTTTCTTTTGCTGTGCAGACTCTCTTTAGTTTAATTAGATCCCATTTGTCAATTTTGGCTTTTGCTGTCATTGCTTTTGGTGTTTCAGTCATGAAGTTCTTACCCATGCCTATGTCCTGAACAGTATTTCCTAGATTTTCTTCTAGGGTTTTTATGGTTTTAGGACTTATGCTTAAGTCTTTAATCTATCTTGAGTTAATTTTTGTATAATGTGTAAGGAAGGGATGCAGTTTCAGCTTTCTGCTTGTGGCTGGGCAGTTTCCCCAATACTATTTATTAAATAGGGAATCCTTTCCCCATTGCTTGCTATTATCAGGCTTGTCAAATATCAGATGGTTGTAGATGTGTGGCATTATTTCTGAGGCATTTATTCTGTTCCATCGGTCTATACATCTGTTTTGGTACCTGTTTTGGTATATGCTGTTTTTTTGTTTTGTTTTGTTTTAGCTGTAGCCTTGTAGTACAGTTTGCGGTCAGGTAACCTGACGCCTCCAGCTTTGTTCTTTTTGCTTAGGATTATCTTGGCTATGCGGGCTCTATTTTGGCTCTATATGAAATTTAAAGTGGATTTTCCAATTCTGGGAAGAAAGTCACTGGTAGCTTGATGGGGATAGCATTGAAACTACAAATTACTTTGGACAGTATCGCCATTTCCACGATATTTATTCTTCCTGTCTATGAGCACGGAATGTTTTTCCATTTGTTTGTGTCCTCTTTTATTTCCTTGAGCAGTGGTTTGTAGTTCTCCTTGAAGAGGTCCTTCAGATCTCTTGTATGTTGTATTCCTATGATTTTATTCTCTTTGTAGCAATTGTGAATGGGAGTTCACTCATGATTTGGTGTTTTATATAGCACAGTTCATGTAATCTTGTCATAAAAAATATAAACCAGGGATTAAATCTGCTCTCCAGAGACTCTTGGATAGGATCAGCAATTAGACATTGTCTGCACCATAATCATGTCTTCAACATAGTTTACGTCATGGACCTGCTCTTTCGGCACACAGATTATTAGTATATCCTCTCTGAAAACCACACCCTTAATATCAGCCAATCATTTTTTTTTAACTGCATGCTTTTTTGTCACTGTGCCAATGGGGGTGAGTTGGGAAAAGAAGGAGTGGGCTGTAGGTGAAGGATTCAATTAGTAAAAACTTCTCTTTACTAAAAAATGATAAGCCTTGAAGGCCTTTCTTCTATATGTCTATAGTATCTAAAAAAAAAAAAAAAAAAACTTTTGTCAAGCTCTATTGTATTTTAATGCAATGGAAACCAAATAAAGTTTCACTTTTCATGTGAATTTATATTGTTGTAAAGGAAATAGACATAAATAATATGACCACACAATTAAGTGCAACTGGTAAGCATGGTCGACATCTATGAAGTTAGATCAGAGAACCTGACATTGTTGGGCCCAGGGATAGGGGACTGTAGGGAGTAGACAGTAGTGGTTGAATATCAGAGTTTTATTTCCCCTGAAAATGACTTTTACTGAGATCAGAAGGAATGGTTGCATTTATTATTGTAGTAACAACTACATGGGAACAGAGGACAAAACTATAAATTAAACTAACTAAAAACTGCTTTTCTTTTATAACCCCTGAATGAGTTGTTTGTAATCAAGAAATCAATAATTCCTTATGGGCTCTAAATATGAGCCTGAGGCCAGGGAAAATACTGAAGGTCAATAAGATTTGGTCTGTTTCAAGGAACTTGCAAGTTAATAAAGGCACTAAAATGAATATACATAAAAGGTATGTCAGTGTTCATGGATACAACATTTGGAAATACGTATGAATAAATATCACAGAGGAGCTACAAAAATCCTCAAGATGATTAACTAAATCTTACAAGAAGCCTGCCTGCAGTTGTTCACGTTCTCACTTACGCCTGACAACTGATTATTGATGGGATATGAAAACCTCACCAGACCTTTAAAATACTTTCTGAGGAAAGCATACCTATGTAGTATTTCCCTGATGATGTATATTGTACCTTCCTTCTCCCTGTGATGTAAGTTCTATTTAGCTAAAATTCTAAATAAATTATTCCTAGCTATAGAAAATGTATTATTGAAGATCATTACTGAAATTTATTTCAAAGTATTGAGATTTACACACAAGTTTACCTATGTAACAAATCTACGCTTATAGCCCAGAACATTAAATAAACAAACAAATAAACAAATCCTCATTATCATAAAAAAGAGATTTACTAAATCATGATTGATTATCCTCGAAGAATGGTGTTGCTCCACAATTCTTCCTTCAGTATTCTCTGATACTTCAGACTGTAAATATATTTTCAGGATTCCAAATTATCTTCTTACTAATGAGAACTATATTGAGAAAGAAAATATGATCTCTCTGTTTGATTCTCACTCTGTCTGATTTCATTTTAAAAGTTTGGCTACATTAACTTGTATTTCAATAATTAATGGCTATTTTATTATTCTTTATTCAGAAACGTATAGAAAATACAGTTTTGTTTTGCAAAAGTGGGACAATTAATCAGTTTGATAAAATTATGTTAAAGAAGTAAAGAATGGAATTTAGATTATTTAATCAATGCTACTTAAAACCGTCTGTGGAACAGCAAGACAGAGTTCCTATGGATACAAAGAATTTTCAAGGAAGGCCCTTAATGAACAAGTGAACTGTAATATCATTTCCAATCTGAGTATTTCCAATGAAAGAGTCATCATTAAAATATTAATTGGACTGGGCACGGTGGCTCATGCCTATAATCCTAGCACTTTGGAAAGTCTGGGTCGGCACATCACTGGAGCCCAGGAGTTCCAGACCAGCCTATGCAACATGGTAAAATCCTGTCTCTACCAAATGAAAATAAATAAATAAATAAATAAATAAGTCTCCCAGGTTGGTGGAGTGTGCCTGTAGTCCCAGTTACTCTGGAGGCTGAGGTGGGAGGATGGCTGGAGCCCAGGGAGGTCAAGGCTGCAGTGAGCCATGATCACACCATACACTTCAGCCTGGGCAACAGAATGAATCCCTGTTTCAATAAATAAATACATAAATAAATAAATAAAATTTATCAAAATCTTGTTCAAGTTGTTGATAAAGAATTGCAATTTTAGTTTGTATTACTGACTTTTTTCTGTCATTATAGTAACATGTTGATTTCTTTAATTCTAAATCAAATAATGTTAGGTAGTTATAGCATTTCCTGAAGATATACATTTAATTTAATTTATTTTTTTGTTGCAAATAACATTTTTATTTATCCTAGTACTGCAAATCTAGTTTTATTTTTTTCTGACTGGAAAGCTTTTAGAAGTATATTTATTTTTTTCTCATTTGAGCAAGTCCCAAAATCTATAGACATGGTTAGTGATATATTGTAAAATAATTTTTTTTGTTTTAGTTTTAAATATAGGAATCCACTGAGTGGGTCAACTAATTATTCCTTATGAAGGTGTCTAAATGAAAAGATGACTAGTACATTTAAATATTATACAATATATATTTCTGCAAATAATTATATAATCTACTTGAACTCATTAACAAGTTCAAAGGTATTACAGTTATTATAAGGCTTATTCTTGACTAGACATAGATTTTCCAGTTCTTTTTTCTTGGTTCTAATTTATAAAAGTCTGTAAAGTTACCAGAAGTAAGGGAAGTTAAGAAAGGTATAAAAGCTAATTTAAAAAAAAAAAAAGGTTTGAGCACATTGGCCGACATTAAAAATGCTTCTTTCAGTTTCAGTATTATTTATCACAGTAGAAATTCCATTTTATTTATATAGATTGGTTCTACTTTTTATTTATTTTTCCCCTTTTTCTTTTTTTATTATACTTCTTCTTTCAATTTTTACTTAAATAGTTGATGAAGAATCACACCAACATTAAAAGGAAATAAATCTAAATTAGCATATGGATGATCAGCAGTTCATAAGAGCTGAGGGAGTCAAGGGCAGGTTTCAAAGTACACTCTGGTGTGCTTTTAAAGATAACCTACTTGTGATTAAAAAATGTATATTCTGGTTACTATACAATGAAAGTCCTCCATAGAGGATACTGCATTAAAATAGATTTTTAAGTGAATAGGATTTATAGAAATAAAAACAGAAGGACTTAGTTGTTGCCTCGTGTGGGAAATAAATATACAAAGTTGGGAAAATGCAGGGCATGTCTGTATTATCTACATTTGATATGAGCTATCTTTAACATTATCTCAGTGGGCATTTATAAGGTGTATCAGCAGACTTCTGAGGCAGTATAAGACCTCATATGAGTTAGCACTATTTTCTTTTTTTTTTTTTTTTATTATACTTTAAGTTCTAGGGTACATGGCATTAACGTGCAGGTTTTGTTACATATGTATAACTATCCATGTTGGGTGTGCTGCACCCATCACTCCGTCAGCACCCATCATTCATCATTTATATCATGATAACTCCCCAAGGCAATCCTCCCTCCTCCCCCTCCCCATGATACGGCCCCAGTGTGTGATGTTCCCTTACCGAGTCCAAGGATCTCCTTGTTCAGTTCCACATATGAGTGAGAACATGCGATGTTTGGTTTTTCTGTTCTTGTGATATGTTTGCTAAGATGATGGTTTCCAGCTGCATCCATGCCCTACAAAGGACGACAAACTCATCTATTTTCAAAAGTACTTGTGTTCTCCCTAGGCTGTAGAGACATATGATGATTTTGAGTTTGGAAGTCCGTAAACAGATAATTTTGAATTTGGAAGCACATAAAAAGAGCAAAAAGAAAAGCACAACATGATTTTTTAAACAAATATTAAAATTTTCACAGTTTTGCATTATTCATATTGGTTGTCAAGTCACCGATAGATACAGCCAAATTCAGCTGCAGGAAACTGAAATCATTCTATCCATCTTAACGGAGAGGGGTTAAGTACAGGGAGTGTATTTCTTACAAAATCTTTGGAAGACAAAAAGAAGCATGCTAGGTTGGCTTTCCAGAAATTACTCCAGTGGTCCACAAGGTGCACTAAGAGAACTGCTACTAGAAAGCCAGGCTTCATGGGACCTCCACTGAAAACTCTGAGTCAAAGACCATACCACTGTCCTGAGTCTGGAAACTAAACCACCTTCATATTTTCAATGTTCCACAAGACTAATGACTGGAACACAGCTGAAAAACATCAAATATTTCAATGTTTGTATACATCATTAACAAATTTCAAAGCCTTATATCTATCTCCCTTTTATGCCTTTCAAATCGTGTATAAGTGCGCCAAATTGGACGAATAATGCAACTCACAAAGCTGTACCGTCCAGGAAGTCACAATCAAAGGAAATTATGGCAACTCAACATACCCACCACATATTTGCTTTTTCTTGTTTGTCTTTTGTATGCATGTATGCCATCTGAAACATTTTTATCCCTTTAAGGGTGTTCACATAGATGAAACAGTTTTGAGCTGGAATGTTGAGATAGATTACATATCTTTTAAAGTCAACCTATTTGCGATTAATTAACTGTGTTTTCCACAAAATGTGAAAGTCATAGAGTTTAGAAATTACTTGTTCATTGGGATTGGAAATTAGCAGTCATCTAAGGTGTTATTTTCCTTAGAAAAATCTGCAAGTAACTTGAATTATTTTCCAGGTTACCTAATGGAGACATTTCAAATTGTCTTGTATCCAATTCATTTGGTTCATAAAATCTCTATTAGAGTCAGTTTATGCATGGGAAGCATTTTCATTTATCAAGATCCCATACTTCTTTGGATTATTCCCACCTCTTTTTCTTTCTCTAAATCCATGCCAAATAGCAAGAGAATAATTCAGGATAAATTCAGACAACAAACATTCATTCAACTAATATATTTATGGTGTCTTCAGATATACAAAGTTCATAATAGTACATTCTATCACCACGAACTTTGGAATGTAATGAAAATTTTGGATGTTAATGGTACTTTATATAATATGTTTAAAACTATAGATCAATTATGATTTTTCCCTCCATTTCATTTTCTCCACTTATGCTTTTGGATTGTACCTCTTTTGCCTCATTTTTGTTTTAAGATCTTTTTCTTAAGCTTTAAAATGTTGTACCAGGCACGGTGGCTCATGCCTGTATTCCCAGCACGTTGGGAGGTCGAAGCGGGCTGATCATTTGAGGTCAGGAGTTCAAGACCAGTCTGGTCAATATGTTGAAACCCCACCTCTACTAAAAACACAAAAATTAGCTGTGCATGGTGGCACGTGTCTGTAATCCCAGCTACTCAGGAGGCTGAGGCAGGAGAATAACTTGAATGCAGAAGATTAAGTTTGCAGTGAGCTGAGGGCGCTCCACTCCACTGCACTCCAGCCTGGGCAAGACCGCAAGACTCTGTTTAATATGTGTATGTGTATATATATAATCTATCTATCTATCTATCTATCTATCTATCTATCTATCTATCTAATCTATCTTTGCTCAAATATTATATATATATATATATATATATATTTTATATGTATATCTGCTCAAACTCAGTTCCTGAGCAGAGTTACAGATGACTAAGAAGTTTACATACACATCTCAGAATTCTCCGTTACCAATATTGATGGGAACTGCTGTTCGACTCTCCCTTAAAACACTGTTACATTTGTATTTTTCTCTCTAAACTTCAATACTGGAGGCTTAGTCTTAATAACTCTTTAAGCTGTTTCTGTTTTCTCAGCTTTCAGTTTCTGTACATAGGTATCTATTTCAGTTTTTCTCTGCTTGTCTTTTCTCTGTCTCTGCCTCTCTCTCTTTGATTCACATCGGAAATCCTTGTCAAAAGTAATCCTTATCAAATATCACTTTCTGACATCTCTATACCTAATAATTGTTAGTAGTTTGTTGTTCTTCATTGAATCAAATCATGGACTTATAGAGGCCTTACAATCTTCAAATCATGGATTTATAGAAGATACACCTTAAAATTTATCCTTCACTCTCATTTTGCACACAAAGAAATCAACCCCAGGGAGATTAAGTGATTTTTACACCAGAGCATTCAGTGCCCTCTGTATACACATTCATTCAGCATTCATCAAACATTTATACAGTACCCAGACCAGTTTAGCAAGGAATCATACACTTTCATCTTGATCTCCCCTGTTGGGGTCCGCGTGTTTCCTAAACAAAGGAATGAACACACAAGACAACACAGGACAAGACATACATGGCGGCCGCGCCGAACGGCACACTCTGCTTTATTTTATACAGCCGTTTGTGGAATGTTACCAAGTCATGGGGCATGTGTTGCTTCTCTGACCTTTCCTTGACTCGCAAGATCAGTAAACATTGACCAGTTCCCAGAGCCCACTGTTTACTGCTGGCTCCTCTGCCCTTCCTGTTTGCAGAGAAGGACCATCCTGCTTTGTCTGCAAGAGCAGGGCTTATCGGGAACCTCTCCTTTGCGAGCACGCAGTCCTCTACATCCCCTGTGTAAGCAATTTTGATTTGAAGGCTGAATAAATGTGAAATATTCTAAAAATCTACAAATTACAAAAATCTTCTATCTTACTCAGCAATAGAAGATCCTCCTAAATTTCAAACTAAAGGACACTTAGGGTTGAACTCTTGCTTGTAAAGGTAAGCCAGATTACCAATTTTCAAGCTGCATTTGTATAGCAAATCGCCCTTACATATTTCAGGTTGGTTTAAAGGGTTTAGTGGAACTTAGGGGATAATGCCCTCCAAGCCAAATTTTAGTGCTGCTACCTCCCATGATGGATCACGTGTTGTCCTGCAAAGAGATGTATTTATACCATACATTGCTGGTAGGTATTTACACAACATATATTTATTGAGCAGATATATTAAGGGATAGAAGATTCCCAATCTTGTGGAGCTTACATTATACCCAGGAGACACAAACAATAAACATAATACATAAAACATTTAATACATCAAGTTAGAGCGTGATATATGCTTAAAGAAAAACAAAAGCATCCTAAAGTAAGGGTGGTTTGATGTTCTGGATAGGTCATGGAGACAGATTATAATATTAAACTATGGAGCCAGCCTTATTGACAAAGTAGGATAAGAGCAGAATCTTGAAGAAATAAGATAATGTTCCAAGCAGTGAGCAGGATTGAACAAAGCCTTGAGGCAGCAGCTTATATAGAGTAGTTGAAGAAAAATGGATGACAATGTGGTTGGAGGAAGGGAGCATTGGAGCAGAAAGGTCATAGACATAGAGGTGAGGAAGAAGGTCATCATGAGCCTTACAGAGGATTTTAAGAGCTTCAGTTTTGACTTTTGAGTGAAACAAAGGGTTAATTCAAGATTTTAACAGAACTAATTCCTGCTTCTGCAGCATTTATTATGCTGTTCCCTCATTCATATATTCCATTCACTCATTTTTCATAAACACATAACACACATCCAAAGACTGAGAAAATGAAGTTAGTATGGTCAATAAGCTTGAATAAAAAGAAAAATTGAATAAAGAAATTAAAGTGGTAAAAGGGTAAGAACTTGGGGTCAAAGTGAGATATTCAACTTAATGATTTCTGAATAAAAATTGTTCCAGAGATTACAATATTTTTCCCGTGGCACTTCAAATTTGAACTTGCATTGAAGTGCTAACGCCTGCATTATGCTTAATCTAAAGTGAGACTGAACATTCTCTCCTCTTCTCTGTTCTTAAATTTACATAGTTGGTACATTTATTTTAATCAGATTTAACTCACTATGTTCTCTGAGGCTGTGGACTATAATGGTTTAGAAGAACTCCAGTCTTCCATGTCAGTCTGCGTATTTTCAAAATTTGATTTTACAACTTATTGGCTATATAACCTTGATGTACTACTCAACTACACTGGACTCTGCTTCCTAATCAGTTAAATGTAAATATTTACAGTATTTATTTCATAAGGTTTTATGGAAATAAAATGAATAAATACATGTGGAGTGCTCAAAACAGTTCATTTCTTTAGTGGTAATGATATCTCTGAAATAGATGACTCAGGTACTCCTGCCATGTGTAGCAGAAGAGATTCAGAATTTTCCTAAGAAGCAGCTTCTTTCTTCATGATATTTTAACCTGTTACTTCATTATAGGCTGTCTTATGTATGGCCTAACCTCCAATATGCATATTATGCATATTTAATTTTCTCAGATTATATGCTCCAATGGAGTAGATGTGTGATAAATAAATCAATAAATAAGACATAAATAAATGTTCATATTATATATCATTAACATATTGTATGCATTTATATTTACGTTTGCACATATATTGGCAGTATATGAAAGTATATACTGGATATATGTATATTAGATTTCTATTAATTTGATTGCTTTAGTTCTTTGAAGGTTATTGTTGTTTGTTCATGGGCTAAATCATATTTTTGCTTCTGAATATCATTATGTGATTCTGTGAGTAATCCTCTGGATATCAGAAATAAACACCAAACTGTAGTTTCACACTTAAGTCTTTGGTTTCTTGGAAACACTTTAATTTTCATGCTTTGTAAGCTACTTACTCTGTCAGGGTCCTTGCCCTTGAAATTAGTCACAAGATGTTTTCAAATAGACATTTTACTGCTCTGTTTCTTTATATACTTAATTATTAATTTTCTAGGGATTTCTAGAAGCTGTGTTTCCTCATCTCAGCCCTTCATACAATAATTGCCTAATATCTTCAAAAGTATCTTCCCAATACAGTGAACAACCCCCTTTTTTCCCAAGGTCTAGATTCCTTAGGGATATAACTACACAATTATATATATATATATATAATATGATATTCCTATGTTGATGAATTCGTTCTTTTCTACTTTTCATTATATTCTTCAGATTTTTGAAAGTGTCATTTATCCATTGTGGATCATAGGCAATGACATAAAACTGCCACTATTTATTTTTGGCACAATTTGGGTCCTAGGAGCAGCAATACTTAATAATTGGTGTGGTTCCACTGTAAAACAGAAGTTTAAGACACACAGATTGGCAGGAGAGGTAATATTATGCCTAAAACAGAAAGAGTATGGTAACTGACATTAGATTTCTGTGCCAAATGGCAGACTAGCAATTTTAAGCACCTCTTAATAGTCTTAAAGTTCTTAATAATTTACCATCTAAGTCATTTCTAGATTTTATTAGCAAGACATCAGGATTTAAATGTGTTCTCTGCAAATGTATCAACTGATTAACTTAAAATAGCACATTTATTAAAGGAAATTTAGGCTCAATTTAAACCATATTCCTTAAATGTCTCTAAATAATAGGAATCAATATGGTAATGTAAAATTTAAATAATGCATACATCATTTTAAACACTTGCTTAAAACAGTGGGTCTCGTGCCGCATCTTACAGTTTATGAAGACTATATTACTGTATTGTTTGGCTAGAAGGAAGCATTAAGTATTATCTTGCCAAATGTCCCAAGCATTAGAAGAGTAGCTGGCACAAAGTGAGTGTTCCATAAATACTTGTAAAAAATTGTATGAGTTCTATCACATAATATGTACTCCTTTTTCACTTGAGATTCATTTGCATATGATTCATGTTCCTAGGCCATAAATACCGTGACCTTAGAACTGACTTACTGCTTATAAACTTAGAAATTTTTTTATTTTACCAATTAATTTCATAATTATGTTCTCACATGCATGTGCTACTATAATGAATATTTATTGAACATCTACTATGTGTCAGGTACTGGACATGTTTCTAGAAGTCTTTGCCCTCTAGTAGCTTAAAATCTAATGATTTATACTGGCAATAATGGCATATGCTGAAAGAGTTAACATAGACTCACCATGTAGTGCAATGGCAGTATAAGGGAGGGTCAATCATCAGACTTGGCAGGGGAGATTAAAAAGACTTCTTGAAGAAAAGGACGAAAAGTCTAAGATGGGGAAAACAAGCAGGAATAAAACAGTTAAAAAGACAGATTGAGGCCCTGATGCACAGGGACAGCTATTACTAGCTAGTTAGAGCATGCTGTATGCATCGCCTTCCAAGTCTGGGATCTGTGACATTGAGATGGTACCGTGAATGAATGAATGAAAAATAGGGCTTTGGGCCGGGCGCGGTGGCTCAAGCCTGTAATCCCAGCACTTTGGGAGGCCGAGACGGGTGGATCACGAGGTCAGGAGATCGAGACTATCCTGGCTAACACGGTGAAACCTCGTCTCTACTAAAAAATACAAAAAACTAGCCGGGCGTGGTGGCGGGCGCCTGTAGTCCCAGCTACTCGGGAGGCTGAGGGAACCCGGGAGGCAGAGCTTGCAGTGAGCTGAAGTGAGCTGAGATCCGGCCACTGCACTCCAGCCCGGGCGGCAGAGCGAGACTCTATCCCAAAAAAAAAAAGACATAAATAAAATATATTAAGCCTCTCCCCTGCAAGAAAGATGCAAGTCCACTCTTCCCCTACTTGGATCCAAATGCTACACTGTCCGTCTGAAAGATTCTTCTAAAGCATAATCTGTTCTTGCCACCCGTCCCCAAACTCAGTCTTCTCTAACTTTTTAAAATCCTTCAATGGCTCTCTATTTCCTTTAGAACAG
>NW_016811527.1:1169483-1177440 GCF_001698545.2 Rhinopithecus bieti | reverse complement strand
GAGGTCAGGAGATCGAGACTATCCTGGCTAACACGGTGAAACCTCGTCTCTACTAAAAAATACAAAAAACTAGCCGGGCGTGGTGGCGGGCGCCTGTAGTCCCAGCTACTCGGGAGGCTGAGGGAACCCGGGAGGCAGAGCTTGCAGTGAGCTGAAGTGAGCTGAGATCCGGCCACTGCACTCCAGCCCGGGCGGAAGAGCGAGACTCTATCTCAAAAAAAAAAAAAAAAAAAAAAAAAAAAAAAGGGGCTTGGTTTGTTTGTCTGTTTAATCTTCCCCACCCCACACTGCCTACTTATCTGTGCACCCCTGACAGTAACATGGGGAAAAGTGACTAGAGAACAATGCAGGTAGAAAGAACAGCAAGTGCATAGGCTCAGAGGCTGGAGACTTGATGTCATGTTGGGGAAAACATTCAATATGGCTGTAGAATGGTGTTTGGCAGGGAGTATGCTGAAGCTGGGAAGATAAGCAGAAGCCTTATCATAAATATCCAATAAATCATAATTATGCATGATGTACATTATAGATAATACATTTGAAATAGTATAGGAAAAAGGTTATAATTTTGCATGTGAAAAATGTTAATTTGTTCAATAGAAGCTGTATTCCCTTTCACTTTTATATAAATATAATTTTATTCTTCACTGTCTTCACCGTCTTGTCCCGCAAGACAAAAGGAGAACTATTAGCTTCGAACAAAAATAGTTCCCAAATTATCATTCTTCATTTGGGAATTATAGTAATACCCAAACAATATGAGGCTGTTTAGTACATGAATAAAATATCACTGGCATATGCAGAATCTGCTTGGGTAGATTCCTTTTATTCTTATCTGACCAAAAGTAACTCAAGTCCAACTACTCTACCAGGCAAGGGGCCAACTACCCTTTGGATTCTCATTCATACCTCTGTGTGGCTAACCTAAGGTTGAGAGTTCCCTTCTCTTAATGAAAGAGGGTAATGTCCTAGTATTGACAAAAATCTGTTTTCCCATGATTAACTCTTCTTTAGAGGCTTTTGTCCTTTCTTCCAATATTGTGAAAGTTGTGTTTCTGGCATTCCTAGTTGGAATATTAGAGCAAAATATAAACAAACCTCTTATTTTTATTTAAATCCTTTTAATTTATTGAATGGTGAAATTTCTTTCATAGATTGTTTTCCTCTGATTTTCATTTTGCATCCGTTTGTCCTTTATTTGTATTTGTTATTAGAGTTTTCTATCATTTTTATTAACTAGTATGAATTTGTATTGTGCTTCCTACTCGCTGTCTATAAATTGTAATATTTCCCAATTTTAATATGGTTTATGGCATTCTAAATTATTGTTTAAATTTTAATTAGTGTTGAAGAGGTTCTGTGGCCCCAACAGCACTTCTCTACTTCTCCCACAGTAACACATTTTTCAGCTATTCACAAAGACAAGGAAAAGCAGTACACTTCTCAGCTCCTCTTGTAGTTAACGGCGGACGTGTATTTAAGGTTTGGACAACAGCATGTAACTTGGATATCATGTGCAGCTTACAGAAACTTCCCTCAAAGACAATTTTGCATGCTCATTCCCTGTTCTTCGTTACTAATTTCTCCATTCTATTGCTAAAATGTATATGCATATTTAGAAATTAAGAACAATATTTTAAAGAATGGATGAGTGGTGAGTTTCATGGAGCAAAGCCACCATACAAACTGTGGACTTCTTAATTCCAGAATAAGCTTCTAATATGTTTAAACTACTATTATTTTTTCCCTGATATTCAAATTTAGATACAATTTTAATAATGCATGTGGTTAAACATATTTTACTTTTTTCTTTCTAGGTTTTCTATTGCATTCACTCTAAGAAATGTGCTCAACATCAGTCGCAACAAAATTTTAAAAATTTTCTAAAGGATAAAGATTTAGTGAATGGAAAATAAATCAAAACAGCAAAACACAATCAATTGTTACAGAAATGAAGAGAGTAAAATGTTGTGAGGACAGAGTTGACAGTATAAAGTGAGAGCAAACGGACTTGAGACCTATGTGTTGAATTTGGTATCCTGAGGTCTTTTGTAATCTTCAAGTTTGTAATTTAAGATTGTGGTACAGTAGGACAGGCGCGGTGGCTCACGCCTGTAATCCCAGCACTTTGGGAGGCTGAGGTAGGCAGATTACGAGGTCAGGAGATGGAGACCACCCTGTCTCTAATAAAAATACAAAAAAAAAGAAATTAGCTGGGCGTGGCGGCGGGCGCCTGTAGTCTCAGCTACTAGGGAGGCTGAGGCAGGAGAATGATGTGAACCCAGGAGGCGGAGCTTGCAGTGAGCCCAGATAGCGCCACAGCACTCCAGCCTAGGTAACAGAGCGAGACTCCGTCTCAAAAAAAAAAAAAAAAAAAAAGGTTGCATTATAATTATTTAATTGTACCACTGATGTATTGTTCTGTTTATTAGTTTGTTAGTTTTAGTTAATTTTGTGTTTTAATCACTATGCTTTATATTTATATTATACATAAATTTATTAACAGATTTTCTTAATTCTTACAACTGCCACATAAAAAAAATGCTATATTCATTTTTCCCATTGCTATGGTTTACTGTGAGTGGATGATGCTTCCCCATACCACTGATGCACACTTGTCAACTTCTAGGTAAAATCAAATAATTATATGTATTAATTTACTGCTGTTGCTGAAGCAAATTACTACAAACTTAATGACTTAAAACAACAAAAATATATTAACTTTCAATTCTGTAGGTCAAAGGGTTATAGTTTTTTAGGAGTCTCAACAGGAAAAGTTTCCTTATCTTTTCCAGCAACTAGAGGCTGTCTGCATTTCTTGACTTGTAGACCTGTTCCTCCATGTTCAACGACAGGACTATTCAGCTAATTCTTTTACACATTGTACTTAATATTCTCTGACCTACTCTTCTGCTGTTTATTTTATTTTTAAGAAACCTTGTGATTACAGTGGGCCTGTCCAGATAATCCAGGACATTCTCCCCATTTTAATGTCAGCTGATTAATAACTGAAATTTCAACTACAACCTTAATTTCCTTTTGTTATATGTAGTGGGGTGAGTGGTAGGTAACTCCAAATGATCTGTCCAGCCACTGTCCACAAATATGACTTTTTTTGGAAAATGGTCTTTGCAAATGTTGTTAAGGCTCTTGAGATAAGACCTTTCTGGATTAGGGTGGACCCTAGATTTGTGACAAATGTCTTTATAATACAATAGAAGGAAGAATAGCCTGTGTGAAGACAGAGACACAGTTTGGACTTATACGGGTTCATCAATCCAAGGAATGTGTATTAATTTATTCTCACGCTTCTAATTTATTCTCACACTGAGACTGGATAATTTATAAAACAACAACAAATAAAGAGGTTTAATTGACTCGTAGTTCCACATGGCTGGGGAGGCCTCACAATCATGGTGAAAGGTGAAGGAGGAGCAAAGCCATCTCTTACATGGTGGCAGGCAAGAGAGCATGTGAAGGGGAACTTCCCTTTATAAAACCATCAGTGAGCAGCACAAGAAAACCCACCCCCATGATTTAATTACCTCCCACTGGGCCCCTCCCATGACATGTGGGGATTATGGAAGCTACAATTCAAGATGAGATTTGGATAGGAATGCCGCCAAACCATATTATTTTTCCCTGGGCTGCTCCCAAATCTCATGTCCTCACATTTTGAAACCAATCATGTCTTCCCATCAGTCCCCCAAAGTCTTGATTCATTTCAGCAATATCTCAAAAGTCCACAGTTCAAATTCTCATCTGAGAGAAGGCAAGTTCCTTCTGCCTATAAGCCTGTAAAATCTAAAGCAACTAGAGACTGTCTGCATTCCTTGATTTGCAGACCTGATATTTCCTAGATACAATGGGGGTACAGGCATTGGATAAATTCATCTATTTAAAATAGGAGAAATTGGGCAAAACAAAGGGGCTACAGGCCCCATGCAAGTCCAAAATTCCATAGGGCAGTCACTAAACCTTAAAGATCCAAAATGATCTCTTTTGACTCCATGTCTCACATCTAGCTTATGTTGATGCAAAAGGTGGGCTCCCACAGCCTTAGACAGCTCCATTCTTTTGGCTTTTCAGGATACAGCCTCCCTTCTGGCTATTTTCACAGGCTGTCATTGAGTGTCTGCAGCTTTTCCAGGTGCATGTTTCAGACTGTTGGTAGATCTACCATTCTGGGGTCTGCAGGATGGTGCTCCCCTAGGCAGCGCCACAGTGGGTGCTCCATCACTGCAGCACATCTCTGCCTGGGCATCCAGGTGTTTCCATACATCCTCTGAAATCTAGCTAGTGCTTCACAAACCTAAATTCTTGACTTCTATTCAACCACAGGTCCAACACCATGTGTAAGCCGCCAAGGTTTGGGGCTTGCCCCCTCTGAAGCAACAGGTTGTGCTGTACCTTGGCTCATTTTAGTCATGAGTGGGATGGCGGGCATCCAGTCCCAAGACTGCACAAAGCAGCAAGGCCCTGAGCCCAGTCCAGAAAACCATTTTTCCCTCCTGTAACCTGTGATGGGAGGGGCTGCTGTAAAGATCTCTGACACAGTTTGGCGACATTTTTCCCATTGTCTTGGTAATTAACATTTGGTTTCTCGTTATTCCTACAAATTCTGCAGCCAGCTTGAATTTCTCTTCAGAAAATTGATTTTTCTTTTCTGTCACATCATCAGTCTGCAATTTTTTCAAACTTTTGTGCTCTACTTCTCTTTTAAACGTAAGTTTCAATCCAAATTATATATTTGTAAATGAATAAAACTGAGTGCTTTTAAGAGCACACAAGTCACATCTTGAAGGCTTTGCTGCTTAGAAATTTCTTCTGCCAGATACCCTAAATCATCTCTCTCAAATTCAAAGTTCCAGAGATCTCCCGGGCAGGGGCAAAATGCCACCAGTCTCTTTGCTAAAGTATAGCAAGAGTCGCTTTTGCTCCAGTTCCCAATAAGTTCCTCATCTCTACATGAGACCAACTCAGGCTGGACTTTATTGTCTTTATCACTATCAGTATTTTGATCAAAACTGTTCAAAAGTCTCTAAAAGTTCCAAAACTTCCCACATCTTCATGTCTTCTGAGCCCTCCAAGTCTCTGGGAAGTTCCAAACATTCCCACATTTTTATATTTCCTTCTGAGCCCTCCAAACTGTTCTAACCTTGGACTTTTCCAAAGTCATTTCTACATTTCTGGGTGTCTTTACAGTAGCACCCCACTCTCGGTACCAATTTACTATATTAATTCATTCTCACACTACTAATAAAGGCATACCTGAGACTGGGTAATTTTTAAAGATAAAGGACTTTAATGAACTCACAGTTCTACTTGGCTGAGGAGGCCTCACAATCATGCTGGAAAGTGAAGGAATAGTAAAGGCATGTCTTACATGGTGGCAGACAAGAGTGTGTGCAGGGAACCGTCCTTTGTAAAACCATCAGATCTCATGAGACTTACTCCGTATCATGAGAACGGCAGGAGAAAACTTGCCCCCATGATTCAGTTACCTCCCACCAAGTACCTCCCACAACATGTGGGGATTATGAGAGCTACAATTCAAGATGAGATTTGAGTGGGGACACAGACAAACCATAATAGAATGCATGAAGCCACCAAAAGCTGGAAGAGGCATGGAAGAATCTCCTCTAGGACCTTCAGTACTTTGATTTCAGACTTCTGACCTCCAGAACTAAGAGACAAAATATTTCAGTTATTTAAAGATATTCACTTTGTGGTCATTTTTTATGTGACAGTCCTAGGAACTAATGTACTGTATAAGGTAACATTCACAGGCTCTGTAAATTAGTATTTGCAGCCCTTTGAAGGCCATTATTTTGCCTATCATATTATGTAATATACAACTATACTGATACTATCATGCAAAATACTTTTAATTTCAGGGGCCCAGTATATATCAAAAATAGCTCATAACAAATCCATATGTGTTGCTTCAACCCAGAGAGAATAATAGTAAAGTAATTTTACTTTATTAATATTACTGAAAGTTTATAAAAATATTTAGTACTATTCATTTGGCTCTTTATTGTTCTATTACAAACTTCCCTGTGAATTAATGGTTTAAAACCATATCATTTTACTTCCTCATGATTCTGTAGGTCAAGAATTTGGGAAGTGGGGTTTCTTAGACTCATTAACTTGGTTGCATTCAGTGAGTGCCTTGTCTGGTGAGGGGGAACTAAAACTTCACTCACATGTTTCTCACCTTGATGCTCATTTACATGGCCTTTCTCTCTGTCTAGATGGCTAGCCTTGGCTTTCTCATCACATGGTGGTCTCAGAATTTTCAAACTTCATCCATAGTTTTGAGAATGGTGAATGTACAATGCTTCAGCATCGTTCTCCCTGTATTATAATAGTCAGTGCCAGTTACATGGTCAATCCAGTTTTAAGAGAAGGGAAAATTGAAGCTATATGGGAGAATTTGTTAACAATGATGGCCACATTTAACGTACCACAAACAGGGCCTGCTTCATGGACATAGGATCTGTCTAGTTACATAGGGCCCTGAACTTGGACTAATTCTCTGCATCACTGTATTTATATTTTTAATACTTTTAAAACAAGGAACCCACATTTTCTTTTTATACATGGCATAACAAATTCTATAACCATTTCTGACCACATACATTAACCAAGTAAGTTTTAAAAAATATTAAACTTATTTTTCAGATTATAACATGACCTAGATGTTAAGGAACTTGCATAAGTTTATATACTTAGCAAGGGATAGAGTTTCAAAATTAATATTTCGTATTCTTTCCATTACCCTATATTACCTGAACTTTCTTATAGGGATCTATGTTATTTTCAGGCATAAAATAAAATATCAATCAAATGTCAATCTTGGAAGTTTTAGGATTTTTATTTGTCTGTCAACCAATTTATCTGCCTGTTATTTGTCAAGCTGAGGGCTTTTAAATTTTTTATGCGTAGTTAATAACATTGTGGGTTTTATGTTTGTTTTCTCTATTATCTTATAAAGAGAAAAACTCTATTCAGAATCCATAGTGGTCCCCACAAAAGGACATAGATCACTTTGTGACATGTCAATGCCTGGATTAAACTCTGTGGCCCACGGAGTAGGAATTATGATTGACCAGGTTTTGATCTTTGCTGTAAACTTTAAACTAGAAGTCAGTCATACTTAGTACAACTCAAATCTTAAGAAACAAATTGGAGGACAACTCTTTCCTAAAAACATGATTGACAGGCAGACAAAATATTTCTACTAAGAAGTTGAGATTGAGTATTAAACCACGTGTTTTATATTGTAAAACCTCTGGTGTTTTTTAAATCACAATGTAGATATCTAGTGCTAATCCCATGCTGTCACTTCTATTTCATGGCTCAACTCATTCTCAGTGATAAGATGTGGAATGATCTGCCTGTGTTACAAAAACTGTATGTATATTAATTTCTTAAATTTTTTTCTCGTGTGTCATTTATAGAAGCAGGCAATACTAAGAAATGAGTTAAATAACTTAATATATCTGATGAGTGGACGTGTGACTTGAGGCAAGTCATTTACAAACGGTGTACTTTACAGTTTTTCCATGTGACTAGCCTGTGATCATGGCCACAAGAAAAAATGTGATTATAAGGTAACTATAGAAAAATTAACTGCCTCCTTTTCACCTTGCTTTATACCAGTCTCTATAAGAGTTAATTTTGCCTTAATTCATTATAATCATGTTATTCTAAATTACGTTTAGTAGCAAGTTTTGTTTTTATTGTGTCACATTTTGACTTAAAGCAATTCTGTGAGTGTTCTTCAATGTAATCTTATTTCTTGTATTTTTAGTGAGGTATATAACGTATATGGTCATTTCTTGGTTAGAAATCGAGAGACACATACTGTGAACATTTCAAGTGATGTTTTACGTTTTAGATGTAATCCACTTGTCCTGGAACAAGTAAGTTAAAAAAAAAAAAAAAAAAA
>NW_016811527.1:1137798-1169374 GCF_001698545.2 Rhinopithecus bieti | reverse complement strand
TTTTCTTGAAAAAAAAAAAAAAAAAAAAAAAAAAAAAAAAAAAAAAAAAGATACATTGGTAAAATATGAAGAACAAAGACATTTTCAACTAAATTTAAAGCATAACCAGAGAACACGTTTTTAGACATGTCACAGCTGGAACTAGTCCTGATTTGGCATGGTGAATGTCTGAGCAGTGCTTTTTATTCTTTTTTTACAGAAAGACAAGTCTTTGACGTCTTTTCCAACGAGTTCAATAACAGCAGGCTAACTATCGTGTAGATTAAAAATAAAAAACTTTTAACTTTCTTATGATGGAGTATCTAGTATGCATTCACCCTGTTTCGCTTCTTGATCTTATTTGGAAGGAGAAACAAAATGAGATTAATAAGAGCAAACAAACAAAAATCTCTTTCTCCGTGCCATTGTTTCACGTTGGTTGGACAATGAAATGTAACTGAAATGCCTGAAACATCATTTGAAAAGGATTTTCTCATCTGAAAAAACACCCTCTGTGCTTCCTGCAGCTTGAACCTAATGATAAGAGTTCCAACAACCATTTCCTGTCTTTGAAGATAGATAGAAATTATGGTGCTCAGAAAGACAGAAGGACTCCAACTCTTTCAAGGGTTTGTGAATCCACCATATTAACCCTAGACTGGCTACCTCTGTAATTCTTCTACAAAAGATTATAAACTTGTTTATTTAAGGAACTGAAGGCTTTATTTGTTTACAGCTTTACTAGTTGGTGAGTGCAATTCCTGTATTACAAATTTACTGTCGTTGTGTACATGAGATTGTTTTGTTTTTAGACATTTTCCATCTTTCTTAGCATTTAAATCACTTCTCCACTCGAACATCAATAAAATTAATTACTGTACTTTAGTCTATTCCTATTTGTGTATTTTTGCTTAGAAAATAGTTTATGCAAATGGACTGGAGAATGTAATGGACTTGCTTGTTCAAGTGGTTTCAACAACACCAGTTGATTGTTGTTTCTAGAAATGCATTTTAAGGAAATACAGATGCTCCTCAAATTATTGTGGGTTGAATATAGAATATTTTTAAATGATGTATTTAGTGTTTATATGTAAAATATAAGCTATAGCTGCTATTTATAAAGAAAAGTGTGATAGATTTAAATCTGGATATATGGGTGAAACAATAATGATCAACCACTGGCAGGGTTCTGCTCCCCGAAGCATGCAAAGTCTCAGTTGTGCTTTATTCACAGTTCTTCAAAAGATTTTTGATCTTTAGATAAAGAATTTGCTAATACTTTAAAGTTTTAAACTTACCATCTATAAAGATTTCTCTTTTTCTGAGTCTGATATGTGATAGTTTTACTTAAGCAAGAAAATACCTACAATCTTTAGACCAACATCTCATCCCCAGGCATTTTTTAGATACCAACATTACAGTGATAAAATATAAGTGGCATCCAAACACCCCAGCTAAGGATATAATATAAAGAAGGAAAAAAATGACCTGAAGACAGGGTACTTCAAGAATTCATATTGAGGGTAATTTAACCCTTTTTCTGTCCTCCAGACATCTATTATTATCATCTCATGGTCTGTCAACTCAAGGTGTAAATCTAATCTCACACTCACCAAAAAAAGATGTTCCTGATGGTCCTTTATCCTATTGAATTTGAACCTTTCTTCTTTGTATAATTACATGCTAGTTTTTCCATTTTTCTGGAATCTATATGCTATGGAATGAATTGTGTTTCTCTCCTTTCCCAAATTCATGATGAAGCCCTAACACCCAATGTAATTGGAGCTAGAGCTTTTAGGAGGCACTTAAGGTTAAATGAGGCAAATAGGAGTGAAGTTTAAATCTAATAGGATTGTGGTCTTGAAAGGACAGGAAGAGAGAGAAAGAGAAAGGGAGTAGAGGGGAGACAGATTTCTGTCTATGTACAAATACCCAGTAAAGGTCAGGTAAGGACACAGAGAGAAGGCACCCATCTACGAGTCAGGAAGAGTCCTCCCCAGAGCCTGGCTATACTGGCATCCCGATCTCAGACTTCTTGCCCCCTCCAAACTGTAAGAAAATAAGTAATTGTTGTTGAAGCCACATAGTCTATGATATTTTGTTATGGCAGCCCAAGCGGGCTAAGACACTATCTTATTTTAATTTACATTATTATTGTTTACAGTTTTTCTTGTCTTCTTTATTGTAAGTTTTTAGATATGTGTTTTATTTTTCCTTGTAATGCCCACCATTCAGTTTATTTCTTTTGTAACTACTCAATTAATATACTTGAGCACATCCAAAAATGACTAAATGAAATCTCAATTGTAATTGAATCTAGAGATGAGCATAGTATCACAGCATATGAGGCTGAATGAAATCATGAAGTTCACATACCCAAGCATTCAAGTAGTGTTAGTAGCTTCGGCACTTCCTTAAGATTTTTAACAACTTGGGTTTCCCCCTGAAATGGTACCTCAATTATTGTAGGATGTGCATGATATAAAATTATTCTTCATGTTTCATCACTGTTCTTTATAACTGGAAATATTTATTTAAAATATATATTTCTGGGAATACTCACTCCCCCCAGTTCTGATTCAATTGTTCTGGAATAAAACCCTGGAATCTGTGTTGTAAAAACAATGAAAACAATACTGGTATAAATGAACCACAGACTCCTTTGTGAAACAGTTTTCTAGTTATTTTCTTCTTCATGTGTTTAATTGTTAGCTATGGAACACATCTCAAAATGCCTTTTCACATCACCTAAAAAATAAAGAAAAAAAAATTTGAGAAGGGATGTATCCTGGCAGAACTCCAATTGTAACGGCAGTGGAACTACAGCTTCTTAACATTCCAGCTACAAATAAGTTGTACCTATCAACAAAGTAGCACACGTTATTATTGAAATTTTTATTATTCACAACTTTTTTGAGAAGAAAACATGACCAATTGAAATCTGGATGTATGAGTGAAAGAATGATGACAATTTACTAATAGTATTTACTCACTATACAATGGATCTATCTCTGTCACAATTTCATGTAACAATGAATGAATAATGCAGATTGTTGGACTGAGGTCAGTAGTCTTAACAGGAGCAGTTTTATTTTTAATAAATAAAATCAAATTAAAAGCTATCTGTAAGGCTAGTCAGACAACTAGAACAACCTTATGAAAAGAATGGTTGGAAATGTGACTCATATCTATTGAATATTTGTCATGTGATAGGTACTATGATATTTACAACTTTTCCAGTCAATATGATCATTCCCATTCTTTAGATGAGAAAATTAAAACTCAGGGTGGATTAAAGAAAAAAAAAAACTTTCCCAAGACAGACAACTTATTGACAGAGTCAGGAAATAAACCTGGACTTTTCTGAATACAATGCACTTAGACATTTATTTATACTACTTAGGGTATAAATTTATGTAGGGCTGAGTAATGTTTGGCATCTGTGTATTTAGATTTCTTTATTTTATAACTACAGTTTATTTTTTCCAGAAAGATCAATGGATTTAGGCTAACAGAATCATAGTCATTTAGCCTTATAAAATAAAATATTTGTTTTTAAAATGTTTGATGGGATCCACTATGATGAAACTATTCCTAGTATAATGAAATCTATGCAATTGATTTTATCTAATGCATTAACCAAATATAACTGGCCTCATAGCAATTTTGATAAGCAAAATTATAAACAGAAAAATAGGCGGAGGTATATTCTGACCATCAATATTCTTCTTTCTTTCTTTCTTTCTTTTTTTTTTTTTTGAGATGTAGTCTCGCTCTGTCGCCCAGGCTGGAGTGCAGTGGCGCAATCTCAGCTCACTGCAAGCTCAGCCTCCAGGTTCACGCCATTCTCCTGCCTCAGCCTCCCGAGTAGCTGGGACTACAGGCGCCCGCCACCACGCCCAGCTAATTTTCTGTATTTTAGTAGAGACGGGGTTTCACCGTGTTAGCCAGGATGGTCTCGATCTCCTGACCTTGTGATCCGCCCGCCTCAGCCTCCCAAAGTGCTGGGATTACAGGCGTGAGCCACTGCGCCCGGCCCAATATTTTTCTTAAATGGGATAATTTTAAGATAATCTTTGCTCTAGTATTCTTTTCAGTATGAGCCTGCTTGTCCTTTCCTTTGAGCACTAAGCTTTTCAGGAAACCTACATTAGCCATGAAAATGACACCAGTCTCAGGCGAGTATGGTTGTGAAGTAGACAGATTCAACTGCATGGGCATAAGAACTACTACAACATCCTCCAATCTCAGAAGAACTGTGTCTGAGAAAAGCTTGCCATTACTCCTGGCAAGAATAGAGAATTATTTCTCTGGAGATCATGGACATTACGAATTGTCCTGAAGGCAAAAGAACACCAAAATATGTGTTCTTCTAACTGCTACCAATTCAAGAATTTAGAACCTCTCTACCATCTGCTGAAATCAAAGTAAATTAAAAGAGAGAAAGAGAGACAGAGAACAGTAAGTCCTCATTTAACATCACTGATAGGTTCTTAGAAACTGTGACTTTGAGTAAAATGACCAATTCGATCATAGATTATTTTATGAAAACAAGAGTTAAGTTCTTATGGCATATTTTGGTCACAAAAATATTATTAGACTTCTATGTGAACATCAAAACATTTCTAGTAATAAACACTGAAATAAATGTGAGGTATACATACATTTAAGAACGAGTAATAAAAACAAGTAAGGTGATTATTTACCCAAATATTCTGGTTCAGGGTTGCAAGTAGTCAGAGCCTCTCCTGGCAGCTCAGGGCACCAGGTAGGACCCACTGTGGAAAGGATGCCATCCCATCACAGGGCACACTCACACAGGCACTCACACTCAGACTGGAACAATTCAGACATGCCAATTAGCCTAACATGTACATATTTAGGATGTGGAAGAAAACGTGTATCCAGAAAAACATCCACGTAAACACAGGGAGAGCATGCAAACTCTACACAAACAGTGGCCCCAGTCAGCAATCTGGTTTTTTGTTTTCTTTTGTTTTGTTTTTTTCTCATCAATGTTAAATGAGACAACACTGAACAAAACAATGTTATTCTAGGGTCTGCTGTATTAGGATTTAGAAACATTACAACCCCAACAAATCACATGAACTTTTTCTTCCCTGTCTCCTTCCAAGTTTGCCTAGGAATTTACTTAAAACAGAAGAGCCTTTGTTGGGTATGGCAATATTCGACTTGAAAATCAACAGTCGTGGTATTTGACAGACACCCATAAGGGTTGCATTGAATAGGTTAGAATATTTGTTCTTGTTAGTCATTTTGGATTGGCTTAAAAGCACATGCCCAGGTAATTTTAGAGTGGTAGAGATTTTGTGAGTATCAGTGGCTTCTTTGTATGTTAATAAATTCCTTACTGACACCCCCGGTCTTCATAATAATTTCATTACTGTGGTATATTTGAATGTGAATCCAGTTGGCTATGGTAAATATTGTGGTTAGACAAGTGTAATCATTTTTAAAAACTGATACCTTTCAATCATTGTATTCACTACTTATGGGCATGTGCGTGTGTAACCTAGAGATAAAATTTAGAATTAGATGGTATTTACTACCAAAGGAAGTATACGTTACATCTGTGGTCAATAGCCCAGTACATTGGACCTATGCAGTTTAATGAAATTTTACTCACTTAGTCTGAATGGTTGCTCTTGCACTTTACATGAGTATTTTACCCCATGTATGATTTTATAATATGATTCATGGATCATTTAGAAGATATTGGTTCAATGATTTATTTAGATTTTTCAAAAGTATAGATACATTTCACTTACAATATAAGAAGATCACATTTGTTGTTATCATTAATCTCATTAATTTCATCATAAGAAACCTTAAGTATTTGGAAGAAATCAAGCTCACAGTGGCTAATAAAAGCCTTCCTAAATTATGATTTTTCACTTGCAAGTCAATTGTACCATTGACAAAAATACTATCAATAGATCTTCTTAAATTGACAGGTTTTCTTTATTTATTCTCCAGATTATATCCACTTAAAACTGAAATCTGAATAATCACAATTTATCTTCTTTCAAATAAAAATAATATTCTGTGAAACTGGGAAACTGGCATCTCATTCAAAAGCACAAGTACTTTTCCAAGAGACAATTATCTGACTTTAAAATCTCTTTCCTTCTAATATATCTCTCTCCAGTTCATTCCACCACATCATACCCATAAAATCACTAACATGCCTTCTGTCACTACAGATTACTTTGCATTATAAAAATGGAATTACATGGTATGGTATGTACTCTTGTATCTGTTTTTTTTTTTTTTTTTTTTTTTTTTTTCCATTAAGCATAATTATTTTGAGATATAGTCAGGTCATTGAATATTAGTTACTTAAGACTTTTTATTACCAAAGTGTATTCCACTCTGTATAAATATCACAATTTGTTTATCCTATTAAAGGGTACTATGTTGTTTCCAGTTTGGGGATTGTATTAGTCTGTTTTCACACTGCTCGAAAAGACATACCTGGAACTGGGCAATTTACAAAAGAAAGAGATTTAGTAGACTTACAGTTCCACGTGACTGGGAAGGCCTAAAAACCACAGCAGAAGGTGAAAGGCACGTCTCACATGGTGGCAGACAAGAAAAGAGAAAGTTTGTGCAGGGAAACATTCCCTTATAAAACCTCCAGATCCCATGAGACTTCTTCACTATCATGAGAGCAGCACAGGAAAGACCTGCCCCCATGATTCAATTACTTTCCACATTGTCCCTCCCACGACACAAGGAATTCAGGATGAGATTTGAATGGGGACACAGTCAAACCATATCTGGGCTATAACAAATAAAGCTGCTATGACCATCTCTCTAGATGTCTTTTTGTGACCACATGCTTTTATTTATCTTTGCAATGGAACGGCTGGATCATATGGTAGGTAGGTATGTGTTTAGTCTTTTAATGGCGTAAACCCGGGAGGCGGAGCTTGCGGTGAGCTGAGATCTGGCCACTGCACTCCAGTCCGGGCGACAGAGCGAGACTCCGCCTCAAANNAAAAAAAAAAAAAAAAAAAAGAAAGAAAGAAAAAAAAAGAAATTACTATGTCTTCTAAAGTTACACTATTTTACATTCACACTAATAATAATTCTAGTCTGTGCTACTCCATCTTGACCATAAAAGTAGTTTTAATCATTTTTTACACTTTGCTCTTATGAAAACTTCATTGAAACGCAGAGATTATTAAATGTTTAATAAAAATAACTTTTTAAAAAGCTTTCTGAATTCTGATATTTGCTGAAACTCTTTCTTATACTTGTATGGCATTCGTAGGATTTCTACCAAGTATGCTCAATAATTTCAACATTAGATAATTTTACTTAGTGAAAGGAAAATAAACTGGCTTTCAACGACATTTCTTCATTTTATGAAATCTATATTGTCTGTAGGGATATTACAAAGACTAGAATCTCTATATTTTGCTTTTATATTTAAATATTCAGAAAATGTGAAAGCAGACAACAAATATCTACTCCAGGGAAATACCTAGAGTTTGTTGGAGTGTAATGGACTCTCTTTGGTAAACTCATCATTCAAGGTAAGAGTTTTTAAAGTTTAATGCTTTCCATTATTGTCCGATTTTAAATCATTTAGAGACAGCAAATGTCTATGTCACTTTTAAAGTTCTGATTGCATAGCATTGCATTTTTACCTAAAAAGTAACTCCCCTTTTCTGAAGATTTCATTGTCTTTATTAAAACTAGAATTTAATAAACGTATATTTGTTGTCTGCATTAAAATGTTAAATTTATTTCTCTACTTGTATCTTATATAATGTGTTTTATTAGAAATGTAGACCATATCCCAGGTGGAAACCTAGCCTATTTTAGAATTTATTCTTATTTAATAGTGATATACTCATCTGTGATATAATTTTATGAACATATTTCATAATCATCATTTTGATGCCATATATATTCAGTTTAGATGTTGGTAGTGATAGTGTGGGATACATTGATTAGTAAGCTATAAGCTAATTGAATACCTCATTGAAGTAGCTGCATTTCTTCCAGACAATACATTTTTATTGAATAAATAAAGATTTCTTTACATTTCTTGATTATTATTATTACTATTTTGAGACAGAGTCTTGCACTGTAGCCCGGATTGGAGTGCAGTGGTGTGATCTCGGTTCACTGCAACCTCTGCCTCCCAGGTTCAAGCCATTCTCCTGCATCTGTCTCCCAAGTAGTTGGAATTACAGGCGTGCACCACCATGCCTGGCTACTTTTCTTTATTTTTAGTAGAGATGGGGTTTCACCATGTTGGCCAGGCGGGTCTCAGGCTCCTTACCAGTATATGTGAGAGAACTATTTTTTTTCACATGAGAATCTGAATTGGTGGTTAATTGTAATTATAGCTAAAATATATTGGCTGCTTAATATACCAGCCTCTAAGCTAAGTTCTTTACATATACTATTTTCTTCAGTCCTTAACAGGCCTCATAAACAAGGTACTATTATTAACTCAGTGTTACTGATGAAGATAATGAGGTGGGTTGAAGTAATTTGCTAAAGAACACAGAGCTAGGAATTAGCAGAGTTAAGATGGAAACCAAGCCAATCTGAATCCACAGACTTCAATTCACTATATTTGTAATGATAATAGGTATACAGTCTATTTTCATGAGAAGGAAGAAATTTCCTGCTTCTAGTTTTGTATTTTGGAGCTATATTGCTATATTTTGCATATTATAACAGCTTCTGTAGTATAAAAAAAGACTGAGAGGTATAAACATTTTCAGAAGTCTTCTTTATGTTAAAAAAAGAAAGCAAGACAGTTCGGCTTTGACTCACAGATAAATATAAATGAAACAGGTATTTGTAGCAAAATCAGAAACTCCAAAAGATTATGAAATATTCTTAACAGCTGTTCCAGAAAGAAAAGCAGCATGTTTCTCATTGAATTATTATCTCTGCAAATGTTGTTGTGTATCGCCAGATATCACTGTACCAAAATTCACAGATAAAATTTTGTTTAGTGGGAAATGTGTAACTTACAGGGAAAAAATGTATTTTTATTTTATTTTATTTTATTTGGGGGGATGAGAATCAGTCAAGGAGACCAGGGTCTTTATTATATTTTTTTTTTTTTCGTTTTTTTTTTATTTCAATTCACATTGCAAACTGCTTTCTTTTTTTGTCATTTTTTATATGTTATCTGTGTGTTTTTATAATGGAGACAGAGCAAGTTGTAAGTTCTGTTACTTTGCTAAGTGAGCTTGAATGGATAACATCCTCAAGCATAATGTCAAAGATAACCAAATAGAATGTCATTTAATTTACTATATAATATGGTCACTGGCAAACTCAAATGAGAACATGCTCTCACTAATTGGATCTGGGGGTAATATCTAAGAGATAATTTATAAAGCTCATGGATGCAAGGTAATTCATGAAGTTCACATGTCCAAAGCAATGTCAAGAAACAGAAAAGTGACCCCACAAAATATAGGCAAGAACATTGATTAAGCTTCAGCGATATGGACAGCAGTTTTTAGTATGACAATGGAGTGTTTAGACGCTCTAATTTCTGTCAGGAAGGCATCATTCTTTGAATTAGTCACTTGGAACTTGTGATCCCTAATCCTTTGGACTGAGATAATACAGAGAGCCTCTCACTTAAGCAAGATGGTGATGGGCAAATGAGACTAGTTCTGATTTGTGTTCTAGGGAAGATCCCTCTTTCTCCTACTTTTTCTTAACGTGGCCTTTCCTCAGTGTGTGGTACTAGACTGACATGGCCTCAAGACTGTGATCCCATCAAACTTGATAACCTCTTAAACCAGAGAGAGAGACCTATGCCACAGGTACCACACTGAAGCTTTCTGTCCACCACTACCCCAAATCGTTTGAATTGATAGTATTGCCTTTCTCAGTAATGTATTTACCTTTCCGTATTCTAACTCATTAAAAAGTCAGTCACAAAATATGAAAAAATGCCAAGAAAGTTTAGTATTCTTGGACAAATTAAAGCTTAACTGTCAACAAAAGGGCTTTACTGATTAAAGGGATTCATTGAAGACAAGCTGAAAATGTTTCCATTATTGCTGCTGTTTTCTGTAAAAAGTTCAGGTTGTCATTTTTGGGAGCATAGTATGAAAAGCTATCACCATCAAATCAGTCAGTGATTCTTAAAGTCCTTGCCATAAAATATTAGTATATGTGTGATTCTATTTACTCTTAAGGCTGTGTCATTCTTGCAAATAAAATTAATGTTAACAAGTATATATATTCTACAGAAATCCTATACATGGTGTTCCATAAAATAAAATAAAATAAAAAAGTTTTGGAATCAAAATAAAACTTTAAATTTACAATTTTGACATGTGATTCTGTGTAATGCTATAAACTTTGATGGGAGACCATAATTGTTATTCTAATACTCAATAATATTCACTTAATTAATAATTCTTTCATTAAACAATTTTAGGTATCTCTAATGATTAGTTAAAATATATGAAGAATGTTATAAATGTTTTATAAGAAAGAAGAAATCCATTACCTTGTTGTCAGATATGTTTTAAATCACTGCAATGTAAAGCATCATTGACTAGTGCACTTCATAGGCATCTTGAACACACTCATAGCCCATATAGGACAAAAATTCTGACAATATCCTTTGAGACAGTTCCAAATGCTCATAAGAATTTGTGCACAATTTTCCAGTATGTCAAGGGAGAGTATTTAGAAAAGATAGTAATATATTTTCTGCAATAGACAGATTATCTATCAACACCACCTCAACGAAGAGTGTATTCTTGAGAATTCTAAAGATTTTTATTATTTACCAAATCCCAAGTAGACTAGTGTTTTGGTGAACTTTGGAAACACCAGCTGAGATCAAATAGGCACTGCCCAAATTAAGTCCATTAAAGTATCTAACTTCGAAATGAGTAGAATGCTGATTCAATAACCTTAATTCCTGCTGCTGTATTTCCACTTTGTTAGAACTGATATTTATTTGGTTATTTTTAAAATCTCTTATTTCCTAACATATAAGATTATATTTCCTTATAAAATTATCCTTTTCAAATTAAACACATTTTAACACATATTATTTATATTGTTACTCAATTCAAAATATGTCCCAATACTCATTGTGTAACTTCTTCTTTATGCATTTCTTAATTAAAAGTATTAAGGGTAATTTTATAGTTATCTTTTTGTTACTGCTTCTAATTTATTTCTACTGTGGTTCAAAAGCATGTTTTGTATAATTTAATCCTTTGAAATTTTAAAGGCTTGATAAATGGTCCAAGATATGCTTAATTTTTGAAAATGTTTCAAGTGTAGTTGGAAAGAACATGCATTCCGACTTCTGGGAAGGAGCACACTGCATTTCTCAACTAATCTCTTTTGTTAATCATGCTTCTCTAAGTTTCTATATCCTTACTAATTTCATGTAATTGTTTTGTGCAACTTTTCATGAGGTGCGTTAAACTTCCCATTATGAATGTAGATTTATCAATTCTGTCTTTTATTTGGGTCAATTTTTTATTTATTTTGAGGCTGTGCTTACTCGCACGCAAATTTATAAATCTCAAATCTTTCTGATGATATTAACCTTATATTACTATGAAATATTCTTTGTTTCTCACAATACTTTTTCCTTTATAAATCTAAATTTAATATAACTACAGTAGCTTTGTTTTGATCAATTATTTAATGATGTATCCTTTTTCCATTATTTTACTTTTGATATTTCTTTCTTCTTGTCTGTTGTGTCACATAGTTGAGTTTTTAAGAAATCAAGGCAGACAAATAGACAAAATTTGTATTTTGTCTATTTATATCTAATATAATCACAGATATTCATTGGTATCTAGGTTTCTAATAACATGTATGTTAGACTTCCTCATGGTAATATTTATGTATCTTTCCCTCTCTTCTGTATTTACTTCTGCTTTCTTGTCTTTTAAGATATATTTCAACGCAATAATTATCTTTTCAGCTGTGTTGGCTCTCCTGTTAAAACTATTTGTTGACTTCCGTTAGTCCACAGTGTCCTGATTATTTTCGTATTTCATTAGATGTTTTTATCCACTCTTCTTGGTTGATTTATCCTATGCTGCAATGCTTTAGAGGTATTCCTTTCTTGGTCTTGGACCCTCTGTAATCTTACTCTTTCTTCATTCACTACAGAAGTCTTACAAATCCAAATATTATCTACTTGTGAACTCTCTTATTTATGTCTCCCCCTGTCGTTTTCTCTTCTGACCTGAATGCCTGTATATTAAAATATTCAAAAGTTTCAGGAATTCTTTCCCACATTTTTTTCTCTTCATTTCTGTTACTTTGCGGTTTTGCTGACATTCCTTCGCAGGTTAAATGCTTCTAATTTAAGAAAGTCCTTTCTCAATCTTTTGCTGTATCCTAACTAGGACTCTTTCTCTCCTTCTTGTTATTTTGTATTGTTTGTTGACTAAGTTATCCTTACAAATTATCTACATGTTTATACTTCTTTTTTCTTCATCCTCAGTCTACTGCCATCTAGATCTGTCCCTATCATTTTATGCAAACGTTTCCAGTAACATACCTGATTCTCATTGCTATTAATTGTAATGAGAATATTGTAATTCTTATGCTTGCCCTAGCCTCATCCATGTATATCTTGTCAGTTCTCACTTAAACACTTTCTTCATTCGACTTTCTTTACACCACCTGGTTTTCCTCAATCCTTATACACCTTTACTTCTTTGTCTTCTTCATAGATTTATTTGTCTCTGTCTCTCTTTAAAGCAGGCATTCCCAGGGTTCTCAATTAACTATACTCAGAATAAATTAGGTTTCATTTGTGTGTGTGTGTGTGTGTGTGTGTGATTCAATAGTGCCTTTTTAATACTCTTAAAATTATTTATCAAACAGTATTATGTCTACTTGATAATTTGTCACTTTCCTCTACTAGAGAAACATTTATTGAGGGATGATATTGTGAATGAAAAATGTTTAAATATATTCAACATTTGTAAAATAGTAACCTGTGATAAATATTTGTTTGATGTATAAAGGCAATGGAGTCATTAAATGTTTGGCACCCTGATATTGTCTATACTTGGCATAGGTAAAAGTTTTCCATCAAAAATTAAATTTGACCCTCTTCCTACTGCTGATGGCCACATCCATTATCCAAATTAGTTCAAAAAATTTTTTTGAATATGCAAATTATGTATAGTTTTATGGAGAAGTGAATCCCTGACTTTCATGAGTTCATAATCTATTTGGAGATAAAACTGCAAAATGACACAAATTTGGCTGCATTATATAAAATTTACACAACTGGTTTAAAACAATAGTATATTATATCAGTTCTGTCTAATAAAACTTTAAAGTAAATCATTCATGCTATTTAATTTTTTTCTAGTAGCCACATGTAAAAAGTAAAAACAAAAATAAGTAATTAACTGTATTAACATTATTTATTACAATATATACAAATGGTTACTATTTCAACAACATAAAATTATTGGGGCATATTACATTGTGTTTTCATTATAAAGTTTTCAAACTTTAATGTTTATTTTGTGCTTACAGTATATCTCAATTTAGCCTCTGAATTTTCATTGCAAATATGACATGTAGCTATAGATACCATAAAATTTAGCGTTCAAGTAGTTTCATCTAACCAAGGTTTTCCAAAATTATCTTTCTTTGAAAATGTGTGGCGGGGCGAGGTGGATCATGCCTGCAATCCCAGCACTTTGGGAGGCAGAGGCGGATGGATCACGAGGTCAGATCAAAACCATCCTGGCTAACACGGTGAAACTTCGTCTCTACTAAAAATACAAAAAACAAACAAACAAACAAACAAAAATTAGCCAGGTGTGGTGGCGGGTGCCAGGCAGAAGAATGACGGGAACCCAAGAGGCGGAGCTTGCAGTGAGCCTAGATCACACCACTGCACTCCAGACTGGGCGACAGGGCGAGACTACGTCTCAAAATAAGAAAGAAAAAAAAAAAAAAATGTATGTCAAGTACCAAAATAATGTTTTTAAAATCTGCATTTTATAGAAAACTATGTTTCTTTATAATTTAGAATTTGGTTTTCAAATAAAAGCATATACGTTAAAATCTACAGATGTTTAAATCGCACAGCTTCTTCAGTTATTTTGTTTGTTTCATGTTATGTTCATTAAATTGAAAGGAACATTGCCTGAATTGAAGAGTAATTATAACTTTGTTAATATCTGAAAAGCTCCTTTTGGATTTTCTTCTGTTTTCAGGCAAAGCCTATGACTCTGTGGATTATTAAAAAAACAAAAAACAAAAAAAAAAAAACCTTTTGAATATTGATTCATGATAGAAAAATGCAGACTCATATCTGAATATCTACAGCTTCAGTTTCAACACTGCCTCTTATTTTACACAACTCAATCTATAACAGGTCACAATAAATTTTTCCTTTCATTTTCATTGGTCCTTCAATTTTTTTTTCATTGATATGCAGTGTGATATCAGTGAGAAAACATCAACCATACTATCACTTTTTGTTTTTGATTATTGAATAATTGGTAAGCATTTATTTTGTTTCATGAATAATCTTGAATTTGAAATAACAGTACAGTCTTTGTAAGACTTTTCACAATTCAGCCAGTAAACATTTGCAACAGACACAAGATCATTAAATTTTTTTTTTCTTTCAGTGGTTCCAAAAACTTGTTGATGTTGATAGCATTTACATGTATATTCCAAAAACTTTTAAGAAAGTTATTCCTGACACCTTTTATACTCTTTATTTCAGAAAACTGAAGACAAATATTTTAAATATATATGATATAATCCAATAAAACAGAAAGAGAATCGAGACGTATTTAAAGGTATAAAGTGACCCAGTCTATTGTCTTTACTTTCTCATATACCTCATTTATCTATGAAATATTTTCAGAGGGAGAGACTTTTAGTCATTCTCAGGGTTTGGGTTTCAGATGCATGAATGTGGACAGACAAATGATCAGACACTGTTTTCCAGGACTTCATACAGATTTGAAACAAAACAAAACAGAACAAAGTGGAATTAATTCTGAAGTGTCTTGATTTTTTACTTTTTTAAAATATCTAATGAGCATGATTTATGGTTGAAGCATGCATATGAATAAAATTAGTCATCAGGAGCAATTTAGCATTTCAGATTCTCATTCACTGAACTCATAACCTTTTAATAAGTACATGTTCTTAAAAGTCAGAGTTGTTTTTAGGGTGTTTTTTGTTCCATTATACCTTGTGCATTTTACCTAGTATTGTACTGATTTTATACAGTAAAATAATATCAATTTTAAAAGATCAAAATATAGATTGCAGCAATTTATATAAGACAAATTATTAGATTCATCATATATTTCATTTTAAAGAAATATTAATATTTTCATATTCTTTTCTTTTTAATGAAAGAATATTATGTTAGCAAAGTTATAACATCTTGGCTTCTTGGCCTATCAATTTTGAGTGTTTCCTGTAACATCAGTGTTTTGTTTCTAAGTTGTTTTACTGCAGCAGGCAGGACATCTAACTAAATACATTGCTTTCCTGAAACAGCCTGGACTCTAATTCTGTAGCAGTCCGGTTACATTACCATCTTTCAGGAGTCCTGTCACTAAGCCATGGCAGTAGGAAAGAGGAGCAGGAAAGGAACATTGATGAGGGCAGTTGCATTCAGTGATTTCCCAAGAGAAGACAAACACCAATCTACGGAAGGACTTTGGTGGCTGGCAGGTAAAATCAGGACATTGCCTTTATTTCCAACATATTAGGAATGTTTAATTCAGCCTTTCTCAGCTGGATGGAGAAAAAGCTGACAGACCCTGACCTTTCATCAGTGAAATCAAGAAATGTGAAGGTTATTTTACATCCCCTTAAGTAATAAATTCATAAGCTTTACAATCTCCATGAAAAAAAGAATGTGACCTCATTGTACTTTTAAGTAATAATCTATTTGTTTGTTGCAATTTCAGAAAAAAAGTATATATGTTGTGGCATTCATTAGGTTTTATTTTTGATCTACTAAATGAAGGTAATGATACTTCCTTCAGAAGAAAGAATTTCTTATTTTTCTGGTATGTACTGGTCCATGTGACGGTAGATAAGAAAGGCATAAACATCATGCATAATTTCAAGATACAAAGTGGTTTTCTCTAATTCATGCATAGTGGTGTCTGAGATATCTCTCTGCTGGCTAGCTTCTTGACCTATTGTTTACCTGTGGGATCCCTCCCTCCATTCACACTGAAGTCGTTCCCCATGTTTGTGATATGCTTTCACAACATCATAGATTTACCCATGCTGTTCCTCTTCCTGGGACATTCTCATCCTTCTTTGCCTTCTCGGCTGGATCACATTTCAGTTTTTCCAGGAGTCCTTCTTTAAATGCTATAATCTGATAAATTCAGATGTCTCTTCTTTGTGCTCTCATACCACCTAGTGTAGTCTGTTATCCTAGCACCTTTTACTAGAAATGTAAGACTAATTATTTATTTAACATGTCATAACAGTGTCTGAATTGTCTTTGTCTCCAATGCATGGCATACTTGCTAATATGCAGCAGGCTTATATTAATTATTTAAATAAATACATTAATGGAATTGGCTTTTTAATACTTCTTAAAAAGAGAATAAGCTTTTCCTCCATAATTTAAAGTTGAGCTCATTTGACAGTTTCAATAGTAACTTTTCCCACATAAAAGGTTGTTACAGGAAATAAACTACATACTTTTAGTTCTATGTGTTCTCTGATTTATAGAGATTTACCTCTATCACTATTTTAATCTTGAAGTTTATAAAAATATTTTAAACAAGTCTAAATGTGTCCACCATTCATTTGTTCGTGGATTCTTCTACTTTTTCCTTGTCTCTACTCCCCTTATGTCCACTTTTCAAAGCACAGCCTGAAAATCCTACATCTTTTATCTTATTACCTTCACTGATAAAAACCCACTTTAGTTAAACCCAGATCTGCTAACTCAATCCACCCCATTGTCCAAGAGACCAACCAATTAATCTATAATTTTGCTCATTCTTTTTCTCCTGTTGTATTTATTCCTCTTTCTTTATGTTTCCCTAATGAATGACTTCTCACAGATATGGAAACATGCTCTCTCTCCTATTTAAAAAAACTATTTCCCCACTCTACATCTTCTCTTTCTATTAATTTATTTTCTTCCCTGTAGAGTAAGTACTCCTCAGAAGTTGCTCATGCTTACAAGTCTATTCCTTTTCTTTGCACTCTCTTGAACCTCTTTGGTCAAGCTTTCCTCGACACCTCATCAGCTTAACCTGCCCGAATCAAGGTCATCAAGAACATCACCGTTGTCAGGTACAGTTGTTAAGCCTCATAGCTCACCTTGGAGCTCATTTTAAGTAACCATCAGCAGGACTCATGAGAGTAGTTGATTGCTATCTCCTCTTTAAAATAATCTCTTCATTTAACTTTCATAACATGTCACCTATTGTTTCCAAAAGTAGGGTGTCTGCCCCAAGTGCAGTCAGAAAGTTTATTCATTGTCTGTAGAGAAGTGGAAAATGATAACATGACTTATTAATATGCTTTGTTTTTATTATTGTCACCATTAGCTGGCAATACTATTTCCTAGGGGAAAAAAATGTTTTTTTGTTATGCTTTTTTTTTTTTTTTTTTTTTTTTTTTTTTTTTTTTTTTTAGAAATTGTAGTTGCTGTAAAATTTTAATAATTTATATTTAATCTTCATGTTAGCACTTTTTCAACCTTTGATCCACACAGAATCAGCTGGAAGCTCTCCTTGTCAGAGTATGTTTGTGACAATTTGCGATTGTTTAAGCTGCTTTCCAAAGTGGTTTGTATCTCCAATCCCTGTGGATCCCGCATTTAACAATGGGTTTAAATAAGAGTGATGCACCAGGGAATATAAAGATGGACAGATCACGACTTAGTTCAATTCTGTCATTCTGTGTTAAACTTGGATTTTTTATTTGTGTATAGAATACAGAGTGAACTGCAATGTGTAATGTTTTGGTTTGCTGTATGCTATAGGGCATACATGAAATAGTCTATTGAATTTGAATTATATTTTTAAATGGCAATTTAGTATTGTTTTAGCTGTTGTTTGTTTTAAAAATAATGAGGAGATGAGACACTGCAATTTTATTACAGATTAGTGTGACAACATACTAATTCATTTCATTATTTGCACTATGAAATTATTTTTATATTTTGTTTCTTAGCTGAAATCGGATGACTTAAACAACAGAAATGTATTGTCTGACAGTTCTGGAAGCTGAAAGTTCAAAATTAAGATGTCAACAAAGTGAGTTCCTTCTGAAGATCATGGGGGAAGGATCTATTCCAGGACTTTCTTTTTTTTTTTTTTTTTTGGCTTTTGGTGGCTGTCTTCTCTCTGGGTTTTTCACAGTATCTACCCTCAATGTGTATACATCTCTTTTTTCTAATTTCCTCATTTTATAATAATACCAGTCACATTGAATTATGGCCCACTATAATGAACTCATTCTAACTTGATTAACTCTGTAGAGACTGTATCTCTGAAAAATGTCACATTCTGAGGAACTGGGGGTTAGGACTCCAGTATATATTGTGTGTCAGATGGGGATGAGGAATACAATTCAACCTGTAACATGTATTTTACATTTAACAAAATTAAAAATTAACTGTTTGTGCTTTCAATGTCTGGCCATAATTTTTTTTTACTTCATTTCATAATTCATACTAAAAATAATTTTGTTGTGTAAAGAAATGTGTGTTAAAAAATTATCCACTCCAGGTGTCAAATATTCCAGGTATATTGACTACACCTTAGCCTCCTAATTTTGCAGTTAAAACTTTCTGCCCACGCCTCAAACACGTTTTAAATAACTCTATGCACTAAAATCTCACACATATGTATCTCCAGCTCCAACTTTTCCTTTGAACAGCAATTCCTGTTTGCAAATGCCTTCTATTCTATCAGTAAGATGTCTTATAAATGACAGAAAACTCACAGGTTCAAAGTTGAACTCTCATTCTTCCATCAAATTTGACTTTCCCTAAGTTGGATTTGTTTTGAAAATGGCAAGCCCATCATTCAATTACTCATGCAAATTTTTGTAGTTATATAGGACTCCTTTTTGGCCTATATCATATCTGAAATATAATAAAATCTTACTATTTTCACCTTCAAAATATAACCAAAATTTGACTATTAAACCACAGTTAAGATTATTACCCAAGTTACCAACATCTCCTGCTTGAACATTTCACTAGACTCATATATATAACTGGCCTCCCCTCGTATAGGCTTACCCTATTGGGGTTAACCTCGGCAAACCAGTCAATATATTTAATATTGTCAAATAGTATATATATACAAATTTTTCTTTTCAAACATTGTTATTGTTTTCTGTTTTCTTCAGAGCAAAAGCCATGGCCCTAAACCTGCAATGGCCTATGGGTTCCTCGTATATTTCCATTTCATTTTCTTCCTCTGGTTTCTTAACTGCTGTCATGATAACTTACTGTTTCCCCTCTCCATACACCTGTCATTGAACGTATTAGGCCTTCACTCTCCTTAGGAACTTTGTCCCTGATATTTATTTTTTTACAAAATGTTGTGCTCAAGATATTCAAATGGTTTCCCCCCCACTTCATGTTTTCAATAAGATTTACCACGGCCAATCTATTTGAAACTATATTTCCTCTCAATATATTGTCTTCATTGTGAATTATTTTATTTTTTCTGGTATATTTTATAGCACTTAATCACTATTTTTTATACTTATTTTCCTTGTTCAATCACCGGAACATATCTGACAAACACCTCTGAATCAGTAAAACTTTAGGAATACTTTTTTGTCTTCTGTTTATTGCTTTATGTACAGGCATTTATCTGGCTCATGGTAAGTGTTCAATAAGTATTATTAAGTGAATTTTTGAAAAGTGAATTCACAAACAAAACTGAAAATTTTAAGTAGGTCTCAATTTGTCAAGAAAAAAATGACAAATGTTTTAGATAAGGTGATATCAGCTGCTACACTAGATATACCTAAATTGCTAGCAGATTAACTTTGCCTAAGTAGTAGTTTGACAAATGTGTTCCGTGTCATCGTTTCTTCCTTAAATGGTAATTCAAGGATTCTGACTCCTACAGCATGAATCAACCACTTTCATATACAGTTTTTAAGATCGTCTTGGGAGTTGTTCTGGGAACACTTTTAAGGTCTTATCCTTGAATTGGTTTTCCAAATCTCCAGTCATATTCCATGGGCGAGCACTCAATCAGATGGCTACATTAGCTACCTGTCTAATTAGAAGAGGGAATGGATTTGATAAAGAAGTAACATGTCTGACAGAGCAAACAATATAAAGGACAAAATAAATCTAGAATGTCTGCTTAAATTTGAATATCTAGTGGTGCACATTAGTGTTCAATGCATTATGAAGACATAAGTGTAAATATTTTAAGCAATTACAATTTTTAACTAAGTTTCAGTGTTTCAAATATAAAACTGTGACTGTCTTGATTATTCCACAAAAAATTCAAGGAGAAATTATGTTTGTTATGAAACTTGTCTAACCAGATATCTGCACTGTTGCATTTGTTATTGTTTTATGTTTACCTAGAAGGTGAATTCTTGAAACTAATGTAGTATTATGTTTTTACAGCTGTTCTTAACAATCTGAACATCTGGTTTTGTAAACTGCTTGTAACAAAAAAATTCACAAGCTAAGATTCATCCTCAAGAGCACAACTGGCATTTAAACAGCTTTCAGTAAAAACTTATTTTAAGGTCAAAAAATCAAGCAGAATCAAAAGTTATATTGACTCTTTGCCTGGAGGAAAATAAGAAGTTGCTTTAAATTTTCTAGGTATTATGGTAATTATTTTAATTTTGACACTCTGCATTTCCCAAATTAGATTCCATGGAGTAGTAATTATATGACATGACCAATACGGAAAATGTTTTGCTCCACTAACAAATATTTTTATATTAGCCTGGTGTTATGGTGCGCATCTGTGTTCCCAGCTACGTGGGAGACTGAGGCAGGAGGATCACTGGATCCCAGAAAGTTGAGGCTGCAGTGAGCTGTGATTTCGTGTGATTGCACCATTACATTCCAGCTGGGGCAACAGGACAGTTCCCTGGATCTAAAAAATCAAAAACTAGCAAACAAAAAACATTAAGAAATGAAAATATGTTATGTTACAGTTCTCCTCTAGGAGCATCAAAATAGCCATTAATACAGTAAAGTCACTGAGGCATTCTTCGTTTTTGTTTAGCTGCATTTAAAAGTATGTTCACTCTTAGAACTTGCTGTGGAGAAATTATTTTGACAATGAAACTATTTTTGTCACCTTAATGTTTATTAGTTTTCTAGGGCCATAACAAAATACCACAAATGGAGTGCCTTTCAACAACAGAAATAGAGTTCTGAAGGCTAGAAATCTGAAATCAAGGTGTGAACTGGGCCATGCTCCTTCTGAAACTTGCAGAGAAAGGTCCATCGTTGCCTCTTCCAGCTTTTTGTAGCCCCAGATGTTCCTTGGTTGGTGGCAGCATAACTCCAATGTTTGTCTCTTTCTTCACATGTTTTCAAATTTCCTTTTTTTAAAAAAATGACATCAGTTGTGTTGGAAAATGACGCACCCTAATGCTCTCATTTTTGCCTGATTATATTTATAAATAACTTATTTCCAAACAAAGTTATATTTTTGGTTGCCAGGGTATAGGGCTTTAAGATGTATATTTTTGTGAAAGCACAATTTAACCTGTAACATCTGTTAACATGTTTTCTGAGAAACACAATTTGGAATATACTATGCTACATAATCACTTCTCTTAACTATTGCAGTGGAAGTGTGGGTGTTGTATGTGGGCTTTTAAAATTATGCCAAATTTGCAAAAAATTCAGGGCTAAAGAAAAATCTGTAAAGTTAATAATTATTTCATAACCACAATTTATCTAAACTATTCCTGTTAATGTGTACTAAACTGCCAATAGCATTAATAAAAATCACTCTGAATTCATAATCTGCTGACGATGAGCAATGTCAATGTAAAATATTAAAAAGTATGTAACTTAAGACTACTATTGGAAAGATAAAGTTGAGAATGTCAACCATGACACTTGAGAATGTACATCAGATATACTTTTTGTTTATCTTGAATCAAAGCCTCTATTTATTTATTTATTGGAGAAAATATATTTGAAAATATAATATTCATCTAACTTCTGCTTTAGATTTCAGGTTACTTAAAACAAATTCTCTAGGGACCATTTTAAATAAACTAATTATACATGTATTTATCACCCTAAATATATTCTTCAAGTTAATCAACACCAACTTGAAAAAGTGGTAATATTGTGAATTTATTTTGGTATTAACCATAAGACACATGCATATATATTTATGTACAAGTATCTATTTTTGACATAAAGTGAATATATCATTTCAAGAGCATTATTGCATTTAACACCCTACAGATCATCCGGAGAAATAGAAAAAAAATTTTTTTGAATGTATATAATCATTTTGTGCATCAGTGTTTAAAGTACATGATATTTAAAAAATGTTGTACAAGGGGTATTTGTTTTTCTTTGAGAAATTAGATTTCCTACACAAAGAGTACTACACAAAGTTTTCTATAAGTTGCAAAATAATACTTTTTATACAGTTTCAAGACAATTTACAGATACGACTTAAACTTGTGAAATAGTGGAAATAAAATGCAAGTTAATTAAATATTGTGTTATAAATCCCTTGCTTTATATACTTCCAGAAAGAGAAAAGAACCAAATTAATTATTAGCTCTTCAGACTTGGAATATCTTTTAGGTTTCATTATACAAATAGAATAACAGGATCACTTTCTCAGATTTTATAAAACAAAATATTTATAACTTTTCAGAAATGAATGGTTTTTATATTTCGTATAACAAACCACTTTTCTACTATACATAGAATTTCTAGGTGCCAATTCATACATGAGCCAGCCTACACATATTATTTAATTTAATCAACAACTACCTGAAAACGTGGTAACATGAATTTACTTCAGTAAAAATTAGAGCAATTAGACTCAGGGTATTCTGTCATCCCCCTCCTCATTCTCCATGACAGATCAGGCATTCATTCAAATTTTCATTTTTGTAATACGAAGGTGAATTTAGCTAGTTAATTATTTTGATGGTCTTGTGTCACAGCATGCTTAGAGCATCAACTTTTCAGCCAGAAACCTATGTAGCGGTAGCATCTTTGCCCAAGTTTTGCTCAGGCTCGCTGGGCTCATTCCACCTTCCTGGCCCAGCCCACTGTGCTCAGCTTACACTACGGGCCTGGATTCCCACACCTGACCAGGGTGAGCCAGGTACAGAGCAGTGAGGGGTATGTGAGTGGGTGTGGGGTCCAGCCACTGTACACAGCCATGTGTTCTGGCAGGGGTGGGGTTGGCAGCTCCGGGCACTAGTACAGGCACTGACTCCATAAGAGGCTGTGGCTGGATCACAGGTAGGGCAAGCAGCTTCTACTCTGGGCACCAGGGAACACAGTCAAGCCCAAAAGCCTGGAGATGCCAGAAACTACAGAGCCCCAAAGAGGATGTCACAGCCTTGGCTCTGGGATTCCCTGGGACTGGGGTCCCCAAAGGGCCACAGCCCTTCTCTCCTTCTCATTACCCGCAGCATGGCAAGTTGAGGGCATGTTTCAGCCCTGTTTGTGTTACATTTCTTTCAGTCCTGCCATTTGGTGGGTCCCAAGTTCTTGTCCCACGTCCAGGATGAATGAGGTATGTAGACAACTAGAGGGTGAAAAAGGCAGACAGCAGCTTCATTGAGTGATAGAATAGCTGTCAGGAGACCCAAAGTGGGCAACTCCTTCCCACAGGTAGGTCATCTCGATAAATGTCCAGTTCTCAGCAGCAAGGAGACCTGTAGTGGGTAGCTCCTTCCCCGCAGGCAAGTCATTCCAACAAGTTGAAGAAACCTGAAGTGGGTAGCTCCTTCCCACAGCTGGTTGTCCTGAGGTCTGTGTGAGTCTGGCTGAATACAGGGTTTTTATGAGCTCAGAAGGGAGGAAGTGCATGCTGATGGGTCCATGGGCAGGCCTGGAAAAAGCACCATAAGTTTTCACTTCGGGCCATGGACATCATCCAGAATTGGAAACCTGGCCCACAGGCTTCTGGCTGTTCCTGACTTGAAGGTGGGGTTTTATCAGGGACCTGCCCCTTTCTGCCCAGGAACCTGTCTGCCTCTTGTCATCACATGTCATCCACAGTTTCCAGGCTGTTCATACTGAGGGGTGCCTGGAGGCCCATGTTGAGTGGCCCTCAGCCCCCTCTCTGGCCAATGTCCCATGCTCATCATTCCTCAAAGTCCAGAGGGGGCCAAGGCAGCAGGGAACTGTCCCGTCAGCACTGCCCTAAGCGTGTGCACACCCAGCCAGGTCATGACAGCACCTGGGCTTGGCTACAACTTTGCTCTGCACTGGAGAGAGTACCAGGAGCACGGAGAGGCCAAGGAGTGAGAGCAGGCAGTACTGAGCCTACGGAGGAGGGGGAGCATCATGAACCCCTGAGACCACAAGGACACCAGGATCTGGAGCTGTGGCTGGGTGGGTGCAGCTATGCCTGGGAGCATGCAGCTCCTGCCCCACTGACTCCAAGGGGATAGAGCTCCTGTCTGTTCCTGGCCCCTTCTGGCTCCACAAACCATGTAGCCCTAGCCGTGCCTCCCCCTCTGCAACTGGTGTCTTCACAGCAGCTACTCTAAATAAGTTGCTGATTCCATCAATCTCCACTCTGAAGAGGTACATCTAACTGCCGTTAGAATAGGGATGATGACTGCTCTTAATTGCTTCATGCTGAGAGGGGACATTGTTTTGGTGAAAGAAGCAGCCAGACCTTCTCTCAGAGGCCTATCTAAGGGTCCCCAGTGAAAGGGAGCAATTGTCTGAAGCTCCATTTGCATGATGACCATTTGGAGTCTGATGGCCTGAAGGCAAGAAGAGACAAACTAGGTTATTAGAATACATATATCAGAATGAAACAAGGGGGTAAGGACAGCTAAAAAATCCTGAGGCTGCTGACATGCCCAGATAACTGGTGGCTATAGTTATGCCTGCTAAGACTTGGGTGCAAGTGGGTTGGTTTTGGTAAGCTCTCTTGTTCTTATTTTCCCAAAAGAGAAACCTTTGAGTATAGAAACCCTATTTACCTCATCACCTGGCAGGATTTTCAGGATAATTGCCCAGAGCCAGGATACTGATCCAGAGTTTTTTTTTTTTTTTTAATTTTAATTTTTTAATTCTATTTATTTATTTATTTATTTATTTATTTATTTATTGAGACAATCTCACTCTGTCACCCAGGCTGCAGTGCAGTGGTACGATCCCAGCTCACTGCAAGCTCCACACCCGTGTTCACCCATTCTTCTGCCTCAGCCTCCCGAGTAGCTGGGACTACAGGTGCCCACCACCATGCCCTGCTAATTTTTTTGTATTTTTAGTAGAGACAGGGTTTCACTTTGTTAACCAGTATGGTCTCAATCTCCTGACCTCATGATTCACCTGCCTTGGCCTCCCTAAGTGCTGGGAATACAGTTGTGAGCCACCGTGCTTGGCCAGAGTTTTACATTACCCTTCCATTTTTCTGAGCTGCAATCAGAGATCACTGGTTGGTTCATAGAAATGAGCAGGGTTAGTCTAAAATGTAGACAAATACTTGGAGACTAGAATTTAATGGCAACTGTATAGTAAGTTTTGAAGCATAACTTTTCGCTCTCCAGTCCTCATGTTTGTTAAAAATAAATTGTGATGAGACTGATTTGTTTGCAGAATATTAAATTTTAGTCTTGTATTTGGACTGATTATTTGTGTAAAGTGAAACAAGAATAATTATTTTCACATAGGCTTTTTAAATTGACTCTGATGGAACTCTGTTCTGAAAGGAATCTCAGATAAGACCTGTTAAAGCCTAGCCCAGCAATGAGTTTTTCCCCTCAAGTACCTATGAGTTGAATAAATTCCTCTCTTCTTGAAGTCCTGAGATAAGTTGGGGCTCCAGGGCCTGTTAGAAAGTGACATTCTTTACATACCAAAGATTAGGAACCAGTTGGGGTATGGGAATGGTGTACACAGTCTATGGGGGCAGTTTCCCCAAGGAATTTTCATTGGCTCTGCAAGTCAAGCTTGAAACCTTAAAGTGAAGCACACTCTTTGAGCCAAAGCTTTAGTAAAACAACCAATTTCTCCAATTGCATCCTGTTGCCAAAAAAAAAATGGATTTTTTTGGGGGGGGCAGGGGGTTTTGTTTTTGAGATGAAGTATTGCTCCGTCGCCCAGGCTGGAGTGTAGTGGCATGATCTCAGCTCACTGCAAGCTCCACCTCCCAGGTTCATGCCATTCTCCTGCCTCAGCCTCCTGAGTACCTGGGACTACAGGCACCTGCCACCACGCCCAGCTAATTTTTTGTATTTTTAGTAGAGATGGGGTTTCACCATATTAGCCAGGATGGTCTCAGTCTCCTGACCTCGTGATCCACCTGCCTCGGCCTCCCCAAGTGCTGGGATTACAGGAGTGAGCCACTGCACCCGGCCCAGAAAATGGATTCTTATTACACTTATGTAAATAACTATGTTGCCATAGTTAAGAACATTCACATATAGTTTCCAAATTCTGAAGAAAACAGGCAGAGAAACAAATATGCTCCAAATTTTGTTCACAAGTGTATGCCTTACTCAATTGTTAAACGCTATAAATAGCTAAAAATAAAAGTTTTCCTGACTTTAAAAAAAGGATCAGCCACATTTTAAGCAAAATGTTAAAAAAGGTTACTTAGTTCAGTCCATTCAGTTAACTCTTGTTCTGCTTGATATTCATGAACATTTCATTTCTTCATGAGTCCTGAACATTTTTCCTTTATTCTAATGTCAAAATCTCCAAAGAGATCAGAAACCTATGTTTAAGAGCACTTGTCAAAGTTCTATAGCTGAATATAAACCATCTTTTGAAGAGGATCAAAAGACGACAACTGTGAATGACAAAATATCTTTGAGGAGTCACAGACAAAAACACAATTTACAAAGAAATTTGGTTATGTCTGTGGCTTACAATAAGTTAATATAATAATCTTAAGAAGGATTGATAGCATATACTCAGACATTAGAATTTTAGAAATCCCATAAAAATTCAGAACATATATAAATATTATTTACTAAACTACAACCTGAAAAGATCAAACATCATTTTATTTTGGCAAACCCATGTAACTAAACATGTAAAATAATCCTGTTACTTCTCTTTTGAATAATCCAAGGGTCCTCTGTAGTTTCCAAAAGCTAGGGGTTTTAAAAGACTATTTTGAAGCAGAAATTTGATTTCAGAAAGCCTATCAAATATGTTAAATGTTTAAAACACTTAATATTGGCTAGGCATGGTGGCTCAGGCCTGTAATCCCAGCATTCTGGGAGGCGGAGGTGGGCAGATCATGAGGTCAGGAAATCAAGACCATCCTGGCTAACACAGTGAAACCCCGTCTCTACTAAAAAATACAAAAAATTGGCCCGGGGTGGTGGCGGGCGCCTGTAGTCCCAGCTACTCAAGAGGCTGAGGCAGGAGAGTGGCGTGTATCCAGGAAGCGGAGCTTGCAGTGTGCCAAGATCGTGCCACTGCACTCCAGCCTGGGCGACAGAGCAAGACTCCGTCTCAAAAACAAACAAACAAACAAATAAACAAAACCACAGTTAATACTATGTAATAGAATTACAGGTTATCATAGTCATTTATTAACCAAAATAATGACTCAAAAATTTTTAAAAAGGCAAAAAATCTTTACTCAATAAGCAGGAAGACGGCTTTCCAAATTATCTGTCTCTTGGCTTTTCCTTCTTCTTTTAGCAGTTTATTCACAAGGCTAACAAAAATCTTTCATTATCTTTTAACATTACATGAAAATCTTGTTTGAGAGAGAGAGCCAAATTTCACCCTGACATTAGTCTATTTTTGCTGTCAAGCCAAATTTATTTAAATAAAACAGTATAGACAAATCTATCCAATCTTATTCAGTTTGACCATGAGGTGAGATTTTCATAAAACTTATATAACCCTTTAAAAATATTTGTGAAAAAAGCAGGTCAGTGCCCTGAAGAAACCCTTCTGCTGCCTTGTGCTTTTTTACCAATGTTTAATTTATAGAAAAAACAAATAATTTTCTTTTGAATTTACTCAATATTTTCACACAAGAATTGCTTTTACAAGATTAACTTTTAAAACCTTCCACAACTTGTTAAAACCTTTAACTTTATCATAACTAATTTAAAACAATCATTTAACCCTCTAAACTAGGCAAAAATGTACATTTCCATGCTTTCTTATAAACTTTTACTAAAAACATTTTTACTTCTTTTACATGCATGTTAATCTATTTTCAGTAGTCTGAGTTACATATTATAATGTTAACTCTTAGCAAATTTTAATTTGGTATAAAACCTGGTGAGGTATTTTAATTATGTACTAGGTGCAGATAAGGTCTGGCTCTTTCCAGCATAGTTAGGGGGTGGTTACCTTTATATGCCCCCAGTCCTTGATAAATTGTTAAGAAGGTAAGTCAAACAATTTTCGGAAGCCAAAGAAGGCCAGGAACTATGGCTCACGCCTGTAATCCCAGCACATTGGGAGGCTGAGGAGGGTGGATTACCTGAGGTCAAGAGTTCAAAACCAGTGTGGCCAACATGGTGAAACCTTATCTCTACTAAAAATACAAAAATTAGCTGGGCATGGTTTCATACACCTGTAGCCCCAGCTACTCGGGAAGCTGAGGCATGAGAATCTCTTGAACCCGGGCAATGGAGGTTGCACTGAGCCTAGATTGTGCCACTGTACTACAGACTAGGCTACAGAGCAACACACTGTCTCAATTTAAAAAAAAAAAAAAAGCCACAGAAGCAGTTTGTGACCTTAAAGCATTTAACACCTAGTTTGTGACCTGCATAATTTAGATCACGTGTCTATATTTTGAAGCCATTATTATTTTACCAATAATTTTTAAAACTGTTTCTATTTTTCAAAGATTGAAGTCACATCAACTAAGAGGCATTACAGTTTTTTTTTAATATTTGATCTAAGTGCTTATTTTCCTTTAAGCCAATCAATTAGAGATGTATTTTATATAAATATCAAACACATAACAGACAGAAGAAGATCCACTTCTTCTGTCTTCGAATTGGATTATTGCCAGTTTCATTTGCCAGTCTTCGAATTGGATTATTGACCTCACAATGGAGTCCTTCTTGAAACAGGGCTAGGAAAACATGCAGTTTCTGGAGCCAAATCAACAGGCATAGCTGAAAGACAAAAACAGATTTTGAGAGGGAGAAATCTGCTTCTAATTCTCAGTGTTCCGTGAGGAAAACAGACAGGTTTTCTCCCAAAACAAGGTCACTGATGCCTCCTCTGTTTTTCCCAAGGAGTCCCAGGCCATCAGAAGTGACCTTAGGGCCCCTCATGTGTGCATTAAGAGTGGCAAGACAAAATAGAGAAAAGTAATTCAGTTGACTGAGAATAAAACAAAACCCTTCTTCCAGAAAACAAAATCCATGAAGGGAAAAGACCATTTAAAATGCCTTTAGACATTTTAAATATACCTATACATTGGATATTCACTTTATTTTTATTATTATACTTTCAGTTTGGGGATACATACGCAGAATGTGCAGGTCTGTTATATAAGCATACACGTGCCATGGTGGTTTGCTGCACCCATCAACCCGTCATCTACATTAGGTATTTCTCCTAAAGGTATCGCTCCCCTCACTCCCCATCCCATGACAGGGCCCAGTGTGTGATGTTCCCCTCCCTGGGTCCATGTGTTCTCATTGTTCAACTCCCACATATGAGTGAGAACATGTGGTGTTTGATTTTCTGTTCCTATGTTAGTTAGCTTAGAATGATGGTTTCCAGCTTCATCCATGTCCCTGAAAAGGATATGAAATCAATGTTTTTTATGGCTGGATAGTATTCCATGGTGTACATGTGCCACATTTTCTTTACCCAATTGATCATTGATGGGCATTTGGGTTGGTTCCAAGTCTTTGCTATTGTGAATAGTGCTGCAACAAACATGCATGTTCATGTGTCTTTGTAGTGGAATGATTTATAATCCTTTGGGTATATACCCAGTAATGGGATTGCTGGGTCAAATAGTTTCTAGTTCTAGATCCTTGAGGAATCGCCACACTTTCTTCCACAATGGTTGAACAATTTACACTCCCACCAACAGTGTAAAAGCATTCCTATTTCTCCACATCATCTCCAGCATCTGTTGTCTCCTGACTTTTTAATGATAGCTATTCCAACTGGCCTGAGATGGTATCTCATTGTAGTTTTGCTTTGCATTTCTCTAACGACCAGTGACAATGAGATTTTTTCATATGTTTGTTGGCTTCATATATTTCTTCTTTTGAGAAGTGTCAGTTCATAAGTTTCACCCACTTTTTGACGAGTTTTTTTTTTCTTGTAAATTTGTTTACAAGAAACAAATAACATTGAATCTATAAATTACTTTGGGCAGTATGGCTGTTTTCATGATATTGATTCTTCCTATACATGAGCATGAAATGTTTCTCCATTTGTTTGTGTCCTCTCTCTTATTTCCTTGAGCAGTGGTTTGTAGCTCTCCTTGAAGAGGTCCTTCACATCCCTTGTAAGTTGTATTCCTAGGTATTTTATTCTCTTTGTAGCAATTGTGAATGGGAGATCACTCATGATTTGATTCTCTTTCTGTTATTGGTGTATAGGAATGCTTGTGATTTTTACACATTGATTTTGTATCCTGAGACTTTGCTGAAGTTGCTTATCTGCTTAAGGAGATTTTGGCCTGAGATGATGGGGTTTTCTAAATATACAATCATGTCATCTGCAAACAGAGACAATTTGACTTCCTCTCTTCCTATTTGAATACACTTTATTTCGTTCTCTTGCCTGTTTGCCCTGGACAGAACTTCTAATACTACATTGAATAGAAGTGGTGAGGGAGCACATCCCTGTCTTATGCCAGTCAAAGTGTATGCTTCCAGCTTTTGCCCATTCAGTATGATATTGGCTGTGGGTTTGTCATAATTAGCTCTTATTATTTTGAGATATGTTTCATCAGTACCTAGTTTATTGAGAGTTATTAGCATGGAGGGCTGTTGAATTTTAATCAAAAGCCTTTTCTGCATCTATTGAGATAATCATGTGGTTTTTTGATTGGTTCTGTTTATGTAATGGATTCTGTTTATTGATTCGTGTATGTTAAACCAGCCTTGCATCACTAGGACAAAACCCACTTGATCATGGTGGATAAGCTTTTTGATGTGCTGCTGGATTTGGTTTGCCAGTATTTTATTGAGGATTTTCCCTCTGATGTTCATCAGGGATATTGGCCTGAAATTTTCTTTTTTTCTTGTGTCTATGTCAGGTTTTGGTATCAGGATGATGCTAGCCTCATAAAATGAGTTAGGGAAGAGTTCTTTTTCTATTGTTTGGAATAGTTTCAGAAGGAATGGTACCAGCTCATCTTTGTACCTATGGCAGAATTACACTGTGAATCCTTCTGGTCCTGGGCTTTTTTTTTTTTTTTTT
>NW_016811527.1:1122670-1137748 GCF_001698545.2 Rhinopithecus bieti | reverse complement strand
CCTCTCTTCTATTTGAATACACTTTATTTCGTTCTCTTGCCTGTTTGCCCTGGACAGAACTTCTAATACTACATTGAATAGAAGTGGTGAGGGAGCACATCCCTGTCTTATGCCAGTTTTCAAAGTGTATGCTTCCAGCTTTTGCCCATTCAGTATGATATTGGCTGTGGGTTTGTCATAATTAGCTCTTATTATTTTGAGATATGTTTCATCAGTACCTAGTTTATTGAGAGTTATTAGCATGGAGGGCTGTTGAATTTTAATCAAAAGCCTTTTCTGCATCTATTGAGATAATCATGTGGTTTTTTGATTGGTTCTGTTTATGTAATGGATTCTGTTTATTGATTCGTGTATGTTAAACCAGCCTTGCATCACTAGGACAAAACCCACTTGATCATGGTGGATAAGCTTTTGATGTGCTGCTGGATTTGGTTTGCCAGTATTTTATTGAGGATTTTCCCTCTGATGTTCATCAGGGATATTGGCCTGAAATTTTCTTTTTTTCTTGTGTCTATGTCAGGTTTTGGTATCAGGATGATGCTAGCCTCATAAAATGAGTTAGGGAAGAGTTCTTTTCTATTGTTTGGAATAGTTTCAGAAGGAATGGTACCAGCTCATCTTTGTACCTATGGCAGAATTACACTGTGAATCCTTCTGGTCCTGGGCTTTTTTTTTTTTTTTTTTTTGGTTGATAGACTATTAATTACTGCCTCAATTTCAGAACTTGTTATTGGTCTATTACAGGATTCGACTTCTTCCTGGTTTAGTCTTGGGAGGGTGTATGTGTCCAGAAATTTATCCATTTCTTCTAGATTTTTCTAGTTTGGATATCCATTTTTAATTCAGCTGACCCTTAGCCATAGCACTCCTTTATGAAGTCCTTTTAAATCTCTTATTTTCCAATCTTAGCCGTGCCAAGTGGCCAATACTTCTGACTTTGAACTCATGGGGGGTGGGTAGATAATGCAGTCGTTTTTACCATTCCTATAAGCAGATTGCACAGAGAGAAGCCCAGAAGTCTGACTGGTAAGAACTTTTACCCTTTTGCTGACCCGTTAGGCTTCTGGGCTCCCTTTCCCCAAGCTATGGAGCCCCATTGAACCTGGAGTTTCATGAAGGGGGAACAGGCAAAGAAAAGTTGTCACTCCTCTTAGGAGATTGCCAAACTGTTTAAGGTTTGGGAAAATTAAACCTTGCCCAGTTCAGTGGATGCTTCCAATTGGAGTGTTCTGTGGTACAGAGACCAGATTACTCATTCACAAAGAGAGAACAGAGTAGACAATAACTAACTAACTAAATAAATAAATCAACAAATAAATAAACTTTCCATTTGGAAAGAGAGAAAAAAAGGTGTCCTTTTGTTCCTTTCTCTTTCCAGCAAATTCCTGTGGTACATGAGGGAGAGAAAAATAAAAGTTATCCTCTTCTTTCTTCCAACCTCATTCCCAAGTCCTGGCAACCTTTGCAAGTGCCACCCATGGATGCAAGTGTGACCTCTCATGCAGTGGGGAGGCTTAGTGGTTAGGAATAGTCACACTCACCTAACAACCATTGGTAACTTGTGGTAACTTGTGGTAACTACTGCTGTTGGTAACTTGTGGGTTCCTAGACCTCCTCTATGGCATGGATGTGAGCATTACCTCCTTCCATGAAGTGGGGGAGGGGGACTATTGGCAGGAATTAGTCATGCTCACCTGTTCTGTTCCCCTAGACTTCCACTTTTGTCTGCCTCTGAGTCTTTCAGATCTAGTTTTCATTTCTAGGACTCTAACCCAAAGTTTGGTTTCAGGAGGGTGTATGGACTCATTAAATTAAGTCCCAGGTGGCCGTCACCAAATTACAGCCAGCAACTGGCAGGGGGCAGCTTCTTTGTTGCTTCCCTTTCATAAGCAGGAGATGCTGTGGAACTAGGTCCTCCTTAAACAGGTAAGATAAAAGGGGGTCACAGGAATTGCGGACCTGGCCTAGTAAGATGCACCCCAAAAATACAATTTAAGGGCAGGGGAGGAGAACATTCCTGGGGGCAAATGCTTCTTCCCCTATGCAAATGGTTCTTGCCTTATGCAAATGGGTTCCCTTCAACAGGGGAAAGAAGGCTCTCAATTGTTACATCCTCCTAGCTTTTAAGAATAGACAAACCCCACATTGTTCTGATGTACACTCCTGATGACTAAGGCAAATTCTCATTCTACCCAGTAATGTTATCTCTGTGATTTGCACCAACACCCTTAACCATATATGCAAAGAAGAGGATAGCAGCCATGATAATATTAGAAAGAAAGAAAAAAGAAAGAAAGAAAGAAAGAAAGAAAGAGAAGGAAGGAAGGAAGGAAGGAAGGAAGGAAGGAAGGAAGGAAGGAAGGAAGGAAGGAAGGAAGGAAGGAAGGAAGGAAGGAAGGAAGAAAGAAAGAAAGAAAGAAGGAGAGAAAGAAAGAAAGAAAGAAAGAAAGAAAGAAAGAAAGAAAGAAAGAAAGAAAGAAAGAAAGAAAGAAAGAGACTGGGGTTCCTAGTGCTGACACCCTAATGGATGGTCAGGGACTGGAGTTAGTTGAGGGACCTTTGGATAACACTGAGGTGTAGCTTCAACTAGATTACCATCAGTTGTCCCAGGGCCTCCTTCCAATCCCACACAATGGCTAGACCTCTGTGAAGGGAAACAACGACAATATTCCCAACACCCAAGGGTGGCAAGGGGTTGACACTGTCCTCCCCAGCAAGCCTGTCCTCCGTTTCTTAAGTCCAGCGGCTGTGGTAATCACTTTTAACTGGCCAACAGAGGCCTAGTGTTTTTCTTTCATTTTGGCCATTATGGAGTTTAGGAACTCCATAAAAAGGACAGACCAGCAAGTCTGCTTTTACTCACCATTCTGCATATCCTGAACCAGCCACTCAACATGTCACAGGATTCTTAGAGTGTTGTTTTTCCAGATGGAAAGTTCTATGGCCAGTGGCACCTTTGCTTTAGTTGTGCTTGAGCCTGCTGGGCCTGTTTCACCCACTCAGCCTGGCAAGTTGTGCTTGGCTCATGCTGCTGGCCCAGATCCCACACCTACCAAGGACAAGCCAGGTGTGGAGCAGCTAGGGGTATGGGAATGAGTGCAGGGTATTGCCACTGTGCACAGCCAGGTGTGCCAGCTGTAACAGAGCAGGCAGCTCCAGGTGCCAGGACAGGTGCCAGCTCCACGTGAGTGCCGGCTCCACGTGAGGCTAAGGCTGTCTCAGATGGTCCACAACCAGCTTTCACTACAGGCACTGGGGAATGTGGTGGTTCCTGGAAGCTTGGAGACATCAGAAACCATAGAGCCCCAAAGAGAGTGTCACAGCCGTACCTCGAGGAGCCCCTAGGTCTGGGATCCTTGAAGGGCTACTGCTCTTCTCTCTTTCTCCTTGCCTGCAACATGGCAAGCCAGAGACATGTTTCAGCTTTGTTTGTGTTACAGCTCTTTCAATCACACATTCAGCAGGTCTCAAGTTCTTGCCCAGCATCCAGGAAGAATAAGGTATGTGGACAACTAGAGAGTAAACAAGGTGGAAAGGAGCTGGACTCCATCTGGAGCTGGCAGCTTGGCCCCCAGGCTTCAGGTCTGGCTTGAAGGTGGGATTTTACCAAGGATCTGCTCCTTTCTGCCCAGGAACCTGTCTGCCTCCCACCATCAACATGCCGCCCATGGCACCCAGGCTTTTCTTGCCAAGGGGTGCCTGCAGACCCTGGCCGAGCTGCTGTCAGCCCCTTCTCCATCCTTCCTCCCTTGCTCATTCGTGCCCAAAGTCCAGAGGGGGCCAAGACAGCAGGGGTCTGGCATGTCTGTGCCACCCGGAGCATATGCATACTTGATCAGGTCATGATGGCACCCAGGCTTGGCTACAGCTTTGCTCCTCACTGGAGGAGGCTCCTGGAGCTGGGAGAGGCCACGGAGCAGGAGGGGGAACTTCTGAGCCTGTGGGAGCAGAGTACAATTCCTGGGCTCCCGATAGTGCAGGGAAGCTTGGTGCAGAGCCATAGCTGGGCAGCTGCAGCTGTACCTGGGAGCCTGGGGCTCCTGCCTCTCTGACTTGGTAGGGGGCAGGATGCCCATGGGCTCCATGGGCCATGCAGCTTTGGACACACCTCCCCTGCTGCAGCCCGCATCTTTGCGGCTGCGGCTACAGATGGGCAGCTGCTGCTATCACTTGTATCTCATTTTCTCTGAACAATTCTGGTTTTCTTTGTTAATATCACCATTTTTACCATCTCAATTATGGTCTCTTTTAGCTAACAAATCACATGGGAATTATGTAGTTTTCAAAAGTTTACGTGGACATTTCAGAAAAATCTTCAATCTCTTGTGTAATGAATGTAGTATCTAAAATAAATAGAAAATAAATAAATAGATAAATAGGTTGAAGAAAAGGTGCTTTCAGAATACAATTTTCTAAAAATATAGAAAACAATTGATATGCCAAGATAAGCAAAAAGCTAGAAAGAAGGAGTTAGAATAAAAGATAATTGAAGGCAGTACAATTCCTGATAAATAAGGACAGAAGTAAAACTAGGCATTTAATAGGTAACTATAGGTCTCAGGCCATTAAGATGAGGATTCTCCTACCTGATAATTTCACTGTTCTGTATGCTGTAGGAGATAATGTCAGTTGTTGGAAATAAATGGTCTAAGGATATAGCAAGGTACTTAAAATTAAGTAAGTTTTGTATAAAAAACTAAGGTAAGAGAAAATAGAGTTGACCAATAAAAATACAGATATTGAGGGTCCATTTGCAAGTGAATCCCACATATATTTGCAGTTGTGGCAGCCATACTTGCAACTGTGTAGATATGGAGATACTGAATAGATTGATCCAGGATTATAGATATGAAAAATCAAAAGATGAAAGAACTTGAGAAAGCTCACAAGACTAATTAATAAAATAGTACAGAAATTTTTGCTAATTAAAGAGGAATATAAAACTAGGAAGGAACCCACAAATCCAAAGAAAATACACTCATCATAAGACTGACAGTCAGGACCAGATCAGGGAGTGGTTGAAGCGAAAACAAAGGAAGTGCACAGAGCATGCAGGACAGGAAATGGTGGCCATGGGAGAGAATTAACTGTGTTAACATAAGCAATCACTACATAAAACAATGCCCAGTTGTGGTCATGGAACTTGTTCTAATAACCAGGAGTTGAAAATGTATAGCCTTACAATTTTGTGATTACTTAGAACTGTGTTTTCTTCAGAGAATAAAGAGGCATTTGATCTAAGAAGTTATGTGGGAAATAGTATTTGTAGAGACAGGAAAACTTGTACTGTTAACAGGCTGACGCTTTCTTGGTGAATATTTTCTGTAAGCTGTAAAAGACAACATTGATGGCTGTACTGTTCCCTGTGATTTGAAGATTGGCCCAGGTATTACTCTAACCCAAGAATACCTATTCTTTCTGTTTTTCTTCTCCTTTGCTTAGAGTAATGAAATCTATTTATTTTTTATTTCTGAAAAAGTTTCATTCATCTAAACTAGAACATAAAGCAACCTCAGAGTGAGACCAGGAAACCTGATTTTCCTTACATTTAGTCATTTGCCATCTGTTCTATCTCTCTCTCTCACACACACATATCACTTTTCTATCCATATATTAGTGTAATCCAAGCTATTACTCCATTGTAAAGATTCTCCATTTTCTGCATCACTTTCTGATTGCATATTTCTTTGAATTCTTTAAATGTTATTTTTGTCGCTCATTTTGCTTCTTAACACTATATTTCCCTATAGAACTATTAAACTTTTTCATTTATGTGTCCCTTTTAATTAGTATGCTTTATTATTACTGTAGAAGAAGAATTCCTTTTTATTTGCACATCATTCATCAGAGAAGAAAATTGTTAATAAATATTTTTAAAATTGAATTGACTTATCAAGAGGAGTAAGTAGGTAATAGACAGATGTACAGGGAAGTAAATCTGCATATTTAGAGAGTAACTTGGACAATATCCTTTCATCATCTCCTGGGTTATTCATGAAGTACTGTAGATTATTTATCTGTATTGATGCTCAGCAAAAGTAATAGAGAGGAATTCATTATACTTTCAAGGCAGCACATTGTACTACAAGTGGTTACAGGTCACTAATTTTTCCATTATTCTTGTGAGCTCTTAATTGCACACACTATTAGTATTGTTTCTTTTCAGGCAATAGGAAAATGAGTCTTCATAAATGCTAAGGATATCAGTCCATAAATGTGCAAATTGTATATGCTGCTTAATGTAGTGTTGCTGATGTACCCCAACTGAGTTTATGACATACATATTCCTTATCCACTAACGAGACCGGAAGGAATCAGTGAGTATGTGTTTCTGCACCCTGCTATTGCCATCTTAATGCACGAATAGGGTCACAGCTTGGGCTGAGGCATTTTTCCTCAAAACAAAAGCATGGATTTCCAATAAAGGTTGAAAATACTAGACTTAATGTATTTTATAAAAAAAAAATACTAACTTTTAAATTCTTGTAATTTTCATTGGAAGGCTAAAAGTAATTTGGAAGAAGAATTAAAAACTGTTAATATATATTCATGAGCAGCTAGTTTATTCCTATTTAGCTGAGCCTCTTAAATATGTTTACTAAACATTGACTTAATTGTAAATTCCACCAGGAATGCTGTCAACATTAAACAGCCATTGTTTCAAGAAAGATGTTTTTAGTCACATCGTAATTACCACCAATCCCACTAAATATATAGTCATATGCATTTTAATAACATTGTTATTTTCCTAAGAAATTAAAAACAGGAGAATATAAAGTCAGAGAGAATATTTTTACTTGATCCTAAAATATCAGTTCTCTACTATGAAGCCGACGCCTAAAATAGCTATTCTATGCACTTGATACTTAATAAATATATGCTGCCTTGGTGACTGACCATAGCTCTTGGAATAAATCTTAAGCATTTCTTGAAGCAGTTTGTCATAAAATACAGATAAATTATTGGAATGTCTGAAGGTTAAACTCATTTTCCAATAAAAGGGAAAAGAATGTATAAAGGCTCAGATAAGAAATGGTTTAAAGACATTTCTTTACTTTCCAAGAACTGTGGAATTTCCACAAAAGAAATGGGAAAAGTATTTCAGGTGAAAACATGAAAATGTTCCTGTGGCTTCTATAAGAGGAATTTCTTTCTAAGAAAATGCTTCCTTATGTTTGGAAGAAGAAATTTGTCTGCTTTTAGTTACAAAATAAACCCGCTATCATTCCTCTTGTAAGGCATTGAGCATCCTCAATTTTAAACCTAGACTACATGAAGAGTTTAAAAGTATTATTGTGATGGAAATAATTATGTGTGTGTTTTTATTTCTCAGCAACAGACTCATTGAATTCATGCCTAGTTTATTAATAAGAAACCATAACATCTTTATGAATATAAATTTACTTCATGAGTAGGGAAAATAGATGTTTTTATCTTAAAATAAATTACAGTACAACTTCACAGTAGCTAGTGAAATAATCTGAATGATAGAGCTATATGCCATTTTGTTGAGAGGATTTTAATTTCTAGAAAACTTGGGCTTAAGTCATCATTTGTAAATAAACCTAATGTGGAGTTGCAAGTACTTATGAATGTTTCAGCCTTTTTATTTACTTTAAAACGGTAAACATATAATTAATTATTTCTAATTGCATAGGTGGCTATGGATAATATTAAGGAGTTAGGTGGTCAACATTTAGGAGATTTTGAACAAAATTAAATATCTAAAAGTAGACAGTTTTGGGAGGAATGTTCTAATTGTCATTTCAAACATTTTCTGTTGTTGGTGGTCAACTTGATTTCAATCAATTTACTCTAAAAATATCCAGAGCTCTGTGACTATAAATATTAACAGTGCTGGCATCTCATCCACTGCCAAGTCAGTTAGTAGAAACAATGTATTTTTGCCACCAATAAATATATTATATGGAGATATGAGAACAGACAAAAAGCTTTGAATCCACCTAGAAAAGAGTAGCAGGAAGGCTACATGATGAGTGTGTGTGAAAATGACAAAGTACCGGTGGAGACCAGGCTTGTGTGGTAAATTAAGTTTTGCCATTATTGCTGTTGTAGTCTTGAAAAAATAATTATTTCCATTTTCTTTCTTTTCTTTTCTTTTTTTTTTTTTTGCGACGGAGTTTTATTCTTGTTGCTCAGGCTGGAATGCAATGGCACAATCTCGGCTCACCTCAACCTCTGCCTCCCAGGTTCAAGCGGTTCTCCTGCTTCAGCCTCCCACATAGCCCTGGGTTACAGCGCAATGCCACAATCGATACCCAGCCTTATTTTATTATTTTTTTATCGTGAATAGGTTTTCATCCATGTGTTGGTCTGTCTGGTCTCCAACTCCCGACCTCAGGTGATCTGCCCGCCTCAGTCTCCCAAAGTGCTGCAATTACAGGCATGAGCCACTGTACCTGGCCACAAATACTCAATTTTCTAACTATAGACAAGAGTCCATTATAATTTAAAATATTGTCTTTAATGAAAGATTTTAAGTCTTGAGAAAGCTTTTAGCTTCTTTATTTCACTTTTAACTTCTTTAAATATATGTAAAATTTTACAGTTTTGTGAGCAATATATCTTCTTCACCCTCTAAACTTTCAGTTGTAGACATAAGATAAATGTTAAAAGGAGAATTAGTTCATTTTTTATTAAATTATTTTCAAAATCATTTTCAATTATTTTACAGGGAAACTAATGTTTAATAATCTCCCACTCTTATCTATGGGTATCTTAGTCAATTCATGCTGCTATAAAAAAAAACTTGATACTGGGTAATTTCTAAACAATAGACATTTATTATTTGCAGTTCTGCAGGCTGGGAAGTTCAAGATCAAGGTGAGAGCATTTGCTGTCTGGTGAGGTCCTTTCTTATGTGGCTGAAGGGGTAAGACAGTCAAAAGGGAATAAACACTGTGTCCTCATATGGCAGAGAAGCAGAAGAGAGAAAACCCACTTCCTCAAACCGTTTTATAAGGGGCTATAATTCTACCCATGAGGGCTCTGCCCTCATCACTTCATCACCCCCTAAAGGCCTCCCCTCTTAACACCATTACAGTGGAGATTGAGGCTCAACATACATTTGAGGGGACGCATTTAAACTATATCTACCCATAGTATTTCATCCTGTCCACAACAAATTCATGTCCTTTTCACATGCAAAATATATTTATTCTATCCCATCAGCCCCAACAGTCTTAACTCATTCCAGCACCAACTAGAGAGTCTGAAGTCTAGCGTCTCAACTAAATCAGATATGGATGAGACGCAAGTTAAAATTTATCCGGAAGAAAATTGCTCTCTAGCTGTGAACATGTAAGATAGAAGAAATTATGTATTTCCGAAATACAATGGTGAAAAGGCAGAAAATAGACATTCATATTTCAAAAGAAAGTAGTAGGAAAGAAAAAAAGTGGTAACAGTTCCAAAGTAAGCCCCAAACTCAATAAGGCAAACAATATTAAATATTAAGTGTTAAAAGTAATCTTCGACTCCTTGTTCTGACTTTGAAACATATTGTTGTGGAGGTTGAGCCCCCAAGGCCCTGGAAAGCCCCACCCTATGGCTTTCTGGGATGTGGTTCACACAAGAGCTATCAGCAATTGCTGTCAGGCACCTAAAGCTCTCTGAGGCTGGCATTGCACGCTAGTGGCTCTACATAGCTAAGGTTTCAAGAATGATTCTGCCCTCACGTCCCCATTAAACATTGTCCAGTGAGGGCTCTCTCATGGCTCCAGCCTCACAGCTCTGTAGGGCATTGTCTTAGTATGAACCCTTTGCAGTTGTTCTGCCTTCACAGCTCCACTTGACATTTCCATAGCTCTTAGGGAATCTCTGCAGCAGCTCTGCCCCATAAAAGTCCTCTGCTTTGTTCTGGAGACTCTCTGAAACATTCTTTGAAATCTAGATAGAAGTAACCGTGTTGCCACAGCTTGTGTACTGTGTGCATCTGCAGAGTTAACACCATATAGATGCCACCCAGGTTTCCACTTGTGCCCTATGGAGTGATGGCCCAAGCCCCACCTAGTGCAATTAAGGGAAGTTGTGTTAGAATGTATGGAGCAGAACCTTGAGGCAGTCCTGGGCAGAGAACCCTGGAGTTCCATGGGCGTCCTTGGCCCCTTGCTTGAAATTGTTCTTCCTTCAAGGTTCTGGTACTTTGGGTCTGAGATAGGAATGACAGCCTCAGTGATCTTCAAAATGCCTTCAGAGTCATACTTTCATTATCCTGTTGGATAGAGTCTGGCTTCCTTCTATCTATACCATTGTCTTTATCAAACGTTTGCTTGTCCACACCTTTGATATTCTCTACCAAATATACTTTATTATTCTTTACGCAACCAGGCTGAGAATTTCCAAATCGTAGAGTCTGCCTCCTTTTTGATAATAAATTCTACCTTTAATTTGTTTCTCTCTTTTTAAATTTTACTGTGAGTAACTAAGAGAAGCCATGCAGCACCTTCAGCATTTTGCTTAGATATTTCTTCCACCAAATATACACTTCATTGATTGCTCTGAAAGTCTGCCTTCCACAACATAGGAGCAAACAGACACAATTCAGCCAAGTTCTTAACAACTTTGTAAGAAGGATGACCTTGCCTCCTGTTTCCAGTAAGATATTTCTTATTTCCAGCTATTTCCAGTCCATTCCAGAATGGCCTTATTTCCATGTAAGGCCTCACTAGTCTGCTGATCATGGCTACTTAGATCATCTCTAAGAAGACCAAGAATCTCTCTATAGTTTTCTCTTCTGAGCCTTGACCAGAATTGCTTTTAACATTCCATTCCTGGAAATCTAGGCAATGTGCAGCATGTACTTCACAACTGTTCCAGCCTTGCCATTACCCAGTTCCAAAGTTGCTTCCACATTTTCAAGAATTTGTTATTGTAACACTCCACTCGTAGTACCAATTACTCACTTAATCCTTGTGGTGCTATAAAAAAAAAAAAAAAAAATGCCAGACAGTGATGACTTACAAGCAATTAAAATCTATTTCTCACCATTCTGGAGGCTGGAAAGTCCAAAATCAAGGTGCCACCATTATGTTTCCCATGAGGGCCTTCCTGCTGTATCCTTTACATGGCAGAAGGGGTAAAAAGGGCAAAAGAAAAATATACTGTCTTCACATGACGAAAAAGCCAGAAGAGAGAACACATATCCTCAAGTCCTTTTATAACAGCCCTAATTCTAGGCATGAAGACCTCCTCTTCATGACTTAATTACCTCCTAAAAGTCTCACTTCCTAATATTATTATATTGGCAATTAAGTTTCAATATATAAATTTAAGAGGAGCACATTCAGATCCTGGCAACAGTTTGTTTACCAGCATAGGTCTCAGGATCAATTATAGTTGTGAATTATAGTTGTGGTGTTTTGACAAAGTCTATGAATAATCTAGAAAATGAAACTGAGAAATTTTAGGTTGGTAAGTAAGATAAACTAATGGGAAAATAAGTTTTAACTCTTATTTTCCTGAGAGGTGATGAGTGAAGTGGCGTGATCTCGGCTCACTGCAACCTCCACCTCCCGGGTTCAAGAGATTCTTCTGTCTCAGCCTCTCAGTTAAGTGTTCTTTCTTTAGTAATCGGAAAATTAAATTTGTACATATTTATGGTGTACAGAATAATATTTTGATATATGTATACATTGTAAACTGGCTAAATCAAGTTAATTAACATATGTATTACCTCACATACATACCGTTGTTTTTTGTTGTGAGAATGCTTGAAATCTACTTTGTAAGCAATGTTTAAGTATACAATACATTGCTGTTAGCTGTGAGTTACTATGTTGTACAAATCTCTTGAACTTATTTCTCCAGTCAAACTGATATTTTGTATACTTTGACCAACATCTTCCCAATACCTTCATCCCAGCCCCCAGACTCATGTAATTACTGTTTTACTGTTGACTTCTATGAGTTTGATCTTTTTAGATTCCACATACAACCCAAATCATTAGGTATTTGGCTTTCTGTGCCTAGATTATTTCACTTAACAATGTGCTCCAAGTTCATCCATGTTGTCACAAGATTTCCTTCTTTTTTAAAGGCTGAATAGTATTCAATTTTGTATATATAATACATGTTTAAACTCATTCATCCATCGATGAACACTTGGACCACAATATGACAGGCGAAAATAAAAAAAAACATAGATAAATTAAATCAAACCAAAAATCTTTTGCACCACAAAGGAACCAGTCAGTCAACAGAGTAAAGGAACAATCTACAGGATGGCAAAAAAATATTTGCTAACCATACATCTGAATAAGGGGTTAATATCCTAACTATATAAGGAACTCAAACAACTCAATAGCAAGAGAATAAATTACCTGTTTTTAAAATGGGCAAAGGACCTGAGCAGGCTTTTCTGAAAAGAATACATGCAAATGACCAATATGTATATGAAAACATGCTTGACATCATTAATCATCACATAAATGCAAATCAAACCCTCAATGAGATAGCACCTACAGCCATTCTCTGGGAATTTAGAATTATTACTAAAATATTTCAGTTTCAACATGTGTTTACCTTTTGAAGAAAGAATCTGTAAATGCCTGGAAATATCATCATATAATTTTAAAAACAGAGAAAGTCAGTCCATGGCATCAGAGAAGAATGAAGCACATTGTGAGAGAGAAGCAGAAATAAATAATGGTAAGTTTTCTCTCCTTTGGTTTCATGTACTCTCCCTGTATTCCCATCAAAAACATTATTTTCTTGTATTTAAGATAGTTTCAATGGGTTTCTCTGACTTGCAAACTATTATCCTTAATAAATGAAGCTTTGGGTTAAAATTAACAATAGTGATCTTGGACATTCTTCCTTTTGGAACTAGAGTTACATGGAGGATCCTCAGCACTAGAGGAAACAGGGTATTCCAATGTATTTGCCCCATTCATTTAGGACAGTGAACTAAAGCAGACAACACTAGAACCTTAACAAATGTTGCAACTGGTAAATCCTATGGAGAGCAAAACAAACAATCAGTTTTATTTATGGTCTCAAAATAGGACACTTCTTTGGACCAGATGTCCTCCCTCAAGGAATATTGTGGACATGTGTCCTTCCCGGCAAAGTTTGAATATACAGAGTCTACAATTTCAATTTTTTTTAACACAGGAAGCAAAGGGAATTAATTTATTCTTAAAGCATCTTTCAAATCATTAAGCCACTGACTTAAACATCCCAAGCCAGTGATTAAAAGAACACCTATTGTGACTTCTCCCAACTCTTGTTTTAAGAATTATTTTTAGTAGTCCATGTCACAATAGGTTATTATAACAGGATTAGTGAGACAATTGTGTATACTAACTACTAATAGATACTAGTGTAGAGATAAGAGTGCTGTGACACTGATATTTTGCTTGTACATTTTACTACACTTGTAATTCATAAACACCTCACACTCTTTTCTTATCTCTAACAGTAGAATCTTAAGAAATTTTTTATTAAGTAAACACAAATGGAACAGAAATGCAATATATAACTTCTGAGTGAGTAAAGGGAAATAAAATAGTTCAACCTATTAATCTAAGATAAGGCTAAAATAAAATGAGCAAAGCAAAGTAAAACTCGAAATAAGATATTACAAATAATTGCGTGTGAGAGAGTGTGGGATTGGGTAAAAATTTAGTAATTACAATAAATGTGAATGAAATAAATCCACTTAGTCATACATGCTAACACTTACTGAGCAGTTTCTACAAACTAGTCACTATTCTAAAGACTTTACATGTAGTAAATACTTTACTTCTCCTAGCAAACCCGTCATATAAGTACTATACTGATTCTTATTTAATACAAGAGGAAACTACAGCCTAGATAATTTAAATAAATTTGCTGAAGCTCACACAACTGAATCCAAGGAATACTTTGTCAATCACCATTCTGTTTCCTTATTTAAAAAGATAGACCATCACATGTTAGATAAAAACAACAACAATTTACAGCAAGGTGCTCTTTAGAAGAGACATGTAAAGCAAAATGACTTAGGCTATGTCAACATAAAGAATGGAAAAAGCACACCTAGTCACACACATAAATCTACTAGTTCTGATTTAAAACTGGACTGGTAGCTTTCAGTACCAAATTGAATAAAACCAAAATTTAACCCCTGCATGTCTTGCCTCTTCCCACTCACAGGTTTATCCCACTCTCCCCATTGTTTACATTAGTTGAGCCAGTGGCAGGATCTCTGTGCACCGCAACCTCTACCTCCTGGGCTCAAGTAATCCTCCCATCTTTGTCCCCTAAGTAGCTAAGGCTACAGGTGCATGGTGCATGTCATGACACTTGGCTAATTTTTTTTTTTTTTTTTTTAAATAGCTGAGGTCTCACTATGTTGTCCAAGCTGTCTCAAGCTCCTGGGCTCATGTGATCCACCCGCCCTGGTCTCCCAAAGTGCTGGGATTATAGCCTTGTTTCTAATCCTTGAACATTGCTTGTAGGGTTCCCTCTCTAGACCTTTCCAGTTACTTCCTGGAACACTGTGACATGATTGATTTGATCGATTGGGCACCCTCAGGACTCTGTTCTAAAGTCACCTCCTCTAAGAGCCTTGCCATTACACACTCATTTTATCTAGCTTTATTTTTTTCTTATATACAATATCAACCCCAATATTACAAAATAATCAGTTTAATTTTTCCATTTTCTGTCTACTTCAGTAAAATGTAAATTTTATGGAAGTATTCCCTTTTTGATTTTGGTAATTCCACTTTTGCATGATTATAGAAGTAAGAAGTAATGTTTAATAGCAAAAAAGTCCACGGAAAGGTTACTAAAATCACTACTAGAAATATCTAAAATAATGGTAATAAGTAAAACTAGCAAGTCTACAATGATAGTGGGACATTTTCCCACAACTGTCTCAGAGACTGATAAAGCAGTTAATTAATTATTAAAGTAATACAAGAGTGGAACAAAAAATAAATAAAATTAGATTATTAGGTAATGCTTTAAAATAGTAGAAATACAAAAGTTGAACAGAAAAAAGTAAAATTTTGTTTTATTTATATGAATAAATAAAACTTATTGAATGTATGATGAAGATGAATTATATAC
>NW_016811527.1:1116600-1122368 GCF_001698545.2 Rhinopithecus bieti | reverse complement strand
TTACATGATGTCTCCCTCTGGCCCACAGGCTGGAGTGCAGTGGCGTGATTTTGGCTCACTGCAACCTCTGCCTCCCTGGTTCAAGTGATTTTCCTGCCTCAGCCTCCTGAGTAGCTGGGATTACAGGTGTCCACCACCACGACTGGCTAATTTTTGTATTTTTAGTAGAGACAGGGTTTCACCATGCTGGACAGGCTGATCTCAACCTCCTGACCTTGTGATCCACCTGCCTCGACCTCCCAAAGTGCTGGAATTACAGGTGTCAGTCACTGCACCCGGCCATATATTTAGCTTTTAATCCATAATTGTGACTGCATCCACAGCACAGTCAAAAAATCCTACCTTTTTCAAAAGATACCTATCTTTTTGAGTGTCCAAAAGATAGGTAGGTATGTAGGTAGGGAAGGAGATGATAGATGATAGATGATAGATAGATACAGATACATAGATAGATAGATAGATAGATAGATAGATAGATAGATAGAATAGATAGATCTTGTTCATAAGAAGTAAAGGATACCTATTTTCTTCATGTCTAATAAATCATAAAGGCTTTTCAAACAAAATTCTCAAATTGAATCATTTTATGTACATTTTACTCCCTGATTATAACTCAATAAAATTATTAACCAGCAATAAAATAATATTCAAGTTCTATTTAAGACAAACATTCACATGTCTTATAAGCCAAAAACTGTACCTCACTATTGATTGTGGGAGGGGTTCTTCACTGCTGTTTAATTGGACTTCTAGTTTTATTTCTGTTATATGTGGTATAAAGCTTCAGTGAAGTTCAAACTTTATAATTAACAAAAATTGATTAGTGTTTCATTTCAATATATTTATACTGTGTATTTTATGTATACTCTGGACACAGTCACAATTATAGATTAAAAGCTCCATATATATAAATATAAGTCTCAGTGACACCATAAGAAAAGGTCTGATATCTTTTGGAGGAAAAATGATAGCAGGAGGGATCCAATTGCAGCATAGCACCTTGAAGTAGTGTAGTTCTTGTAAAATCTCTTAAGTATGTTTATTTTCACACTCCTCAGGAAATTGTATGGCATAGAAAGAGGTGCCTACAGAACAAGAATGACACCTATATTTAATAGGAACTCCTCTACTAGGGCTGTTACCTTAACACAAGAAGATAGATGAGGCACTAGGGTCTAACTTTATTATTTTGTAAACAATATATTCAGCTAGTAAAATAGAATTGAGGAATAAAAAGCAACTCTCAGGTTGCAACTATTTCTTATTTTAGATCCCTTCTCATCCTGTTAATTGATCATCAAAATAGAAGACTTTCATTTTTTCCTAACTCTCTTTTAAAGCATAAAATGCTGGCATGTATAATGACTTTTGATCAATAATTTTAAAAATCTCTAAGCAATACAGTTAATTTTAGAATTGAATCTTATTCCAAAATTAATACCTGATGTAGATGATTACTATGAAAACAACTTGTTTTCCTTATAGAAGGAGCCTAGCAACCATTGTTTCAGTCTTCAGCAGAGGAAAAAAATAACGCTATTAAGGAATGATTTATGATCCTTATTCAGTTACTACCTCTTTTGCGAAAGGAGTTTCCCCACTTATTTGCAGTCAATGAATATTTAGGACTCCCATGGAAATACACATGCAAACATATTCCAATTTGCCTGTGTTTTCAGAGTCTGTGATGTAGCTACTGATTTGTGAATCCACAGATTAGAGCCCTGGTTAGAAGATGAAATTCTCATGTCAACAAGATGTAATTTTGTGTCTTAATAATTGCCTCAAAAATAGTAAATAAATAATTGCTACTTCTTTTGCCACTTATTTTTAATAGGGTTTCCCCAAGAGAGCAGTGAGAAATAAAAAGCAACTCTTAACATCACAACTATTTCTCATTTTAGATCTCCTCTTGTCCTGTTAATTGATAAAATTAATTATTAAAATAATTAATTAAAGTAATATTCTTATGTTAAAATATATCATATTTAACATAGAGTTATTTTGTGAGCCTGTATGTTGGAGGGGCAGGGGCAGGGTGAGTAGTTGGTTATCAAATTATAGAAGTCAAATTACATTTTACAACAAGGGGACAGAGAGAAGGGAACTCTAGAAATGATGATAGTAAGAACAATTAGAGCAATTGGAAAGCTTTAATTCAAGGACTGAATTTCATCATCCTATTTCATCCTTTAACTGCAGTGCCTATAGCTCATGGGAAAACAAATTTAGCTAATGTTTCTTGTGAAGATTCAAAGATACTGTATAAGGAAATCTCAGTTTGGAAAAACAATCACTGGTTTATTGATATCCTTTTTTCTTTGAGACACACATGAAGAATTGGTGAGTTTATTTCTGTGTGTGTGTGTGTGTGTGCGTGCTTAGGATTTTCTAGAGTATAAAATTGTATCATTAATTTGCCTGTTTTTAGTAATGGATCATATTGTTCACGAAAGTTTCTTTAGAAAATGAAGTAATTGTGGATTATATTTACATACAGTGAGATACTATTTTGTCACATACATTTTCTATTTTGAAATTAGTGGTGGTGGCAAAGAGTAGCCAGTAACTGCAATTTTAATGTTACTCTGGATTTGGTATAGTTTTCTTTTTATGCAATAATTGATGTAACAAAGATATTGTCATAATTACCTTATGACCCTCAATTGAAATCTGAGGATTTTTTAAATTTAATTTTTGGATATTATTGAGACTGATATCTGAAGGTGACCTCCAATATGTTAACTATTATCCAACACTGCTGCCTTTTTGTTTTCCATGGCTAGAGTATTAATTTCTTCTGAGTATTCTGATTACTTCCAGAATATGAGTGTTTTAGGTATGTTTCTCAAATCTTGTTAAGAATTCCCTCTGATTGATAAATATCATGATTTTTAAAAGAAAAAAAAGTAAAAATGAAAAGCATTAGTGAGCTTTCAATTGCCAAAATAATTAAATGCAATAAAATGTTTATTATTCTGTATAATATCCAGATTACACAGGAGGATTTAGTGAAACTCAGCCTAACAGTAAAAAGTATGACTGAACAAAGCAGGTCATTATTGTGAACGTGTAAATGTTTATTCCCTTGGTAAAAAGAGATGGCATTTATAATTTTCAGTCTCAAAAGACAGTAACATACTCAGCATACTAATTAAGAAAAATGAATCAGCTCAGAATTTAATGGCAGTGAATATGCCATGTTTGATTTCTTTCTTAATTTCTTTTCTTTCTTTCTTTTTTTTTTTTTTTAAATGGACTCTCACTCTGTTTCCTAGGCTGGAATACAGTAGTGCGATCTCGGCTCACTGCAGTCTCCACCTGCTGGGTTCAACTCATTCTCCTGCTTCAGCCTCCCTAGTACCTCTAACTACAGGTGTCACCCGCCACCATGGCCGGCTATCTTTTTGTATTTTTATTAGAGACAGGGTTTCACCGTTTTAGCCAGGATGGTCTCGATCTCCTGATCTCGTAATCCGACCCCCTCGGCCTCCCAAAGTGCTGGGATTACAGGCGTGAGCCACTGCGCCCGGCCGCCATGCTTGTTTTCTTATCATTATTAACTATAACAATACTATTTTAAAGGTAGTCTATACCGTGAAACAAAAGAGTGGAAAGTAAGAATTTCTGGACCTCAATCAATACTACTCAGATAGCTGCTGTCAAAACATTTTTAGTGTATTCTTAATTTTCTATGCAGATAAAATTTTATGTAATTGTTTTATAAAAGGTTGAAAGTAAATTTTACTTTTTATTCTGAAATCAGATGTTTTTCTTAACAAATATGTTGGTCGATATTCTACCTCTTTACTTAACTACTACTTCACATATAGTTTTGTAAGTACGAAGCACTGCATTGTTTTAGGTAAGATTTTTGCTAGTGAGAAAACATGTCACAGGGATGATTCATATATATTTATCTTTACACATTTTTTATGATTAGTGACAGCTTTAAAGTTAGTAAATCACTTTGTACATAATTTTAATTAGAAAAGTGTAAATTCCTTAAAGTGTTCGATTTCTAGGCAAAAGATTATATACATTCAGAAGTGTATTGCTTCCACCATCCTGCCTTCTAAAATGCTGAGTCCATTACTGTCCCCAGCACTTATATGAGTGTGCTTTTTTGCCCCACTTCTTCAAGCATATAGGGTAATACAAATATTCTTAATCTTTTCAGTTTGACAGATTGAATGTAAAATAATATTTATGCTTTTTGTAATTGCCTCATTATGAATGATAGTGGCAACCAATTTTTTTGTCAACAGATTTTTAACTTTATTCACGCCTAAGTTTCACGAAGTCTATTTTAAAATTTTCAACCTTACATCAGAAATATCAGAGTAGCTAATTTAAGCTACTGAATATTTCCTTATTAAAAATAATGTAGAAAATGTAAAACATAATAAAGAAAAAAATCCATAATTTCCAGACATCAAATATAGCCAGACACCAAAATTTCCATAATTTCCATAATTTCCAGACACCAAATATAACCCCCATAAAAATATAGTATGTTTTCTGAAAACTGTTTTGGTCCTATACATGCAAAGACATATTCAGTTTCTCCCTTTGTATACTCACAAACAACCCTATATGGCGCAGTAGATTTCACAATGCAGAGACACATTTACAGTATACTTGTTAAAAAAACTTCTGGCATGATAACTTCAAAAATTTCTTTTTAATATATTGATATTTCATCTTATAGCTGCACGTAGTTTATTTTTTGTTGTTGGATATTTAGCTGGTTTCCAATTATTTACCACATTAAATAATACTGTATAAACATATTTGATCATAGCTACAAAAATACATCTGGTTTTGGTGTATTCCTTTTATGTTAAGATATTAGACTTCTTGTGCAATATTTTCATAAGTTGCCATGAAGTTATCACAGAGTAAACTCACAGTTCTATAGATAGGGAGTGGACTTCTCCTGAATAAATGGAATCCCCAACATGAAACCGATTTAGGAAGGAGGACACGTTTGCCAAGCAACGTTTTTTTGAACCTCTGCTTCAAAAAATATAGTTGTGCTTGAGGGAAAGGAAGATTCTAATTCCCGGAGGTAAGACAGAAAAGCAAGAGAGTGAGAGAATCTCTTTAAACTATAAATAACTTTTACAAAATGACATAATATAAATGTCAGTTTTTACATATTATTATTTCCATAGATTCTTCATCTATTTTGTTTTCATTGCTCTCTAGTATGCAAAATGTACCTGGACAGTTTTGGTGCAGTCATGGGAAAATCAATGAAGGGTCATGCAAATAGGTTTTAAACAAATAAAAGATAAACAGTGCTCAACAAAGACTAGAGTGGGATTGATTGTGGATTTTAGTAAGATAGTAAAACTCTGGAGATATAAAGCCAATCTACATTTCCAACTGTTCTTCCTTACATAGGTATTTTGATCCTTCTTTAAACAGATCTGTTTCCTCTACATTTAAAATGGATTCTAAGGCCAGACATGGTGGCTCACTCCTGAAATCCCAGCACTTTGGGAGGCCAAGGTGAGCAGATCACTTGAAGTCAGGAGTTCCAGACCAGCCTGGCCAACATGACAAAACCCCATCTCTACTAAAAATACAAAAAATTAGCAGGGCATGGTGTTGCACACCTGTAGTCCCAGCTACTCAGGAGGCTGAGGCAGGAGAATTGCTTGAACCCAGCAGGTGGAGGCTGCAGTGAGCTGAGATTGCACCACTGCACTCCAACCTGTGCAGCAGAGCGAGGCTCCATCTCAAAAAATGAAAAAAAAAAA
>NW_016811527.1:1111111-1114618 GCF_001698545.2 Rhinopithecus bieti | reverse complement strand
TAATATATTTACTATTAGTATTATTTTAAAATCGCTGCTCACATAATTGTATATGTAATTGAGACATTTAAATTATGGACATGTAGGAACTACTTATATGTTATCTATATTTAAAATTATATATATAATCATATATTATACTATAATATATATTAATATTATTTCCAAATCTTTGCTCCTAAATGTTGACATTACTTGGGTAGCTTCCACTATGTCCAACACTAGTAATAATTAAGTCAACATTAGTAAATTAATTTCTGTTATAAAAGACCTCAATATGGATAAATAGATTGGATGATCCTCAGAGAAACATTTATTTCAGATAAATTTTTACTCACTTTGCAGTGAATAATATAATAAAAATAAAGGATGATACTGTTGAAATAATTATATTAAAATTGAGGATTAATAAACATAATACAGCTTCCGAACTGAAACATGAAATTGGACCATTTTCTTCTTAATATATGGGGTCTTACAAATAAAATGGAAAGTAATTTTTTAACCGCTATTAAATTGAGAAAATAAGTATTTACATAAATGACTCCTTTGTTTAGTGTTTTCTAAATGCTTACGAGTTTTACTCAAATTAAAGCTTATTTTAATTACTTATACAGCAGAAAAAATGAATTGATTCATTTCACTGAATGTGGAAAATATTGAGGAGAAAGAGTGTACTATATTGATACCTTAGTAGAATGATTGCAATAAATTAAAAATAGTCTCCATCCTGAAAAAAAAGTACAGTAATTTCCTGGGGCTAAAAGAAAGTTAATTATTTGACTAATAGCAATGATATTAATATTTCATATATTAGTTATAACCAGCTCCACTAAAAGTGATATTTGGGGTTCATTTTGTATTATAGATTTATGTAAATTATTACCTTAGCTTGAAGACGTAGTAACATAAGGCAGTAAATTAAGGGCAATATAACTGAAGAGTAAAAGTGTGACATAGGCTCTCAGATATGCAGTGTGTGTTTCTGTGTTTGGAGCAATTACATGCATATTCAGTAAATAATGACAAGGCCCTTTTGTAAAATGATTTAGGTTACATGTTTTAAGGGCTTCTTATTATTTATCTAATAATTTATTAGTATATTAATGACCTAATGAAGTTAGTATCAGCTATAATTTTTAGTATTTATGAGGTCTTCCTATACACTAGACACTTTTCATTAGCACATTCCAAGGTGAGTAGAACATATAGATACCACTTAGTATAGACACACCTCCTCTTACTTGTGTGATTCCTATGACATCGTAGAAAAATTATTTCACTTTACTTTGATTGGTGTTGGTATTCTGATTTGTCTAATTACCAACAGGATAAACAGCTTCTTAGAGTTTCTGTATTGTGAAATCGAGTAAGTCTGAGCCTTTGTCATAATCAATTATGGATGCCATAACAAATATCATAAACTGGCAGCTTATAAACAACAGAAATTTGTATCTCACAGATCTGAAGGCTGGGGAAATTCAAGATCTAGCAGGGAGCAGATTCAGTGTCTGGCATGAGCCCATTTCCTTGTTCATAGATGGAGCATTCTTATTGTGTCTTTCTATGGTAAAAGGAGTGAATCAGCTCCTTTGGGTTTATTCTATAAGTTCATATAAGGGCATTAATACCATTTAGTTGGGACCCACTGCCATGATCTAATAACCTTCCCAAAGGCTCCACCTCCTAACACCATCATGTTGATGATTAAGCTTCAGCATAAAAAATTAGGGGACCACAAACATTGATACAATAGCACCCACAGATGTGTGGTAAAAATAGATTATCCTGCTGGTAATTAGACGAGTCAGAACACAAGCACGAATCAAAGTAAAGTCCAATTATTTTTCTAGGATGCCATAGCAATCACATGGGCAAGAGGTGTGTCTCTTCTAAGTAGAATCTGTATGTTCTACTCACCTTGGAATCATATATGCTACTACTGTATTGTGAACTTTTACATTTTTGTTATTAAAAATAATAAATACAAATATTGATATACATACAGAAATAAAGACCATATAGGAAGACATATTTACTTTTCAGGTCAGATGTAGTGGTTTATGCCTGGGTCCCAGGTACTCACGGGTTTGGTATAGGAGGATTGCTTGAGCCAGGGATTTTGAGGCTGCAGTGAGCTGTGATAGAGCTACTGCACTGCACCTCAGGTCACAGAGGAAGACCTTGTCTCAAAGAAAAAAAAAATTTTTTTTCAGTGAGTAGTTATAATTGTTATATTCATGCTTTGAGCTCCTGGCGGAATGCAGTATAGGAATTAGGTGTTCAAAGAGGCTGTTTACCATAGTCTTTGACAAGTTTACAAAGCCAGGGACATTAAATCCTACCTTACATACAGAATAAAAAAGAATTTTAGAAAGGCAGGGGATTGGTGACAAATGTAACAGCTGAAAAATAACTGTGCAACAAATATTAAAGGTAATATCATGTCCTGAAAAGAAAGTAAGTAAATGTTATGATTTTCCTACAATTGTACATTGAGGTCATTAAGATTATTTATTTATTTTATTTATTTTTTATTATACTTTAAGTTCTAGGGCACATGTGCACAACGTGCAGGTTTGTTACATATGTATGCATGTGCCATGGTGGTGTGCTGCACCCATTAACTCGTCATTTATATTAGGTATACCTCCTAATGCTATTCCTCCCCCCTTCCCCTTCCCCACGACAGGCCACAGTATGTGATGTTCCCCTTTCTGTGTCCATGGGTTCTCATTGTTCAATTCCCACCTATAAGTGAGACCATAAGGTGTTTGATTTTCTGTTCTTGTGATAGTTTGTTGAGAATGACGGTTTCCAGCTGCATCCATGTCCTTACAAAGGACATGAACTCATCCCTTTTATGGCTGCATAGTAGTCCATGGTGTATGTATGCTAACTTTTCTTAATCCAGTCTGGACATTTGGGTTGGCTCCAAGTCTTTACTATTGTGAATAGTGACACAATAAACATATGTGTGCATGTGTCTTTATAGCAGCATGTTTTATTATAATCCTCTGGGTATATACCCAATAATGGGATGGTTGGGTCAAATGGCATTTCTAGTTCTACATCCTTGAAGAATCGCCAGTCTGTCTTCCACAATGGTTGAACTAGTTTACTGTCCCACCAACAGTGTAAAAGTGTTCCTGTTTCTCCACATCCTCTCCAGCACGTATTGTTTCCTGACTTTTAATGATCGCTGTTCTAACTGGTGTGAGTGGTACCTCATTGTGGTTTTGATTTGCATTTCTCAGATGGCTAGTGATGATGAGCATTTTTTCATGTGTCTGTTGGCTGCATAAATGTCTTCTTTTGAGAAGTGTCTGTTCATATCCTTTGCCCACTTTTTGATGGGGCTGTATGATTTTTTCTCATAAATTTGTTTGAGTTATTTGTAGGTTCTGGACACTAGCCCTTTGTCAGATGAGTAGATTGCAAAAATTTTCTCCCATTCTGTAGGTTGCCTGTTCACTCTGATGGTAGTTTCTTTTTCTGTGCAGAAGC
>NW_016811527.1:1077591-1104306 GCF_001698545.2 Rhinopithecus bieti | reverse complement strand
AAAAAAAAAAAAAGAAAGAAAACTGAAAAAAAAAAAAAGAAAATACTTTTTTTTCTTTTTTTTTTAGAAAAGAAATGCAGCTTTGAGAATGTGACCTCTGAGATCACTGATAGAACGCGTGCTGTCACCATAGGCTGTTCTGAAGGTTGCACTCGTCTGATCAAGTGACACTCAGTGGAAAACAATGTTGTACTTCCCTTTTTTGTAATTTTATAAGAAATTTAAGTAAATTAAAATAAGTATTCATGAAATTTGTTCTTCCTCTAAAATCAAATTATATTTACTTCGCTAAGTTTGAGCTACAGATGATGTGCAAAATCAGAATTGTCAGTAAAAATTTGCTTCAAAATTTGCTCAGCTTAACCTTACTTGAAAGATGTGTAGGATATATTATATTTAGTGGCCCTCAAGTATATAATCACGAGTAACAAATATACTTGAATAATTTAGAGCTACTTTAAAGAAATTCAAAATACACTCTCTTATAAAAGAATAATTCAACTGTATTTCAGATTTAAATATATATATACGTATATACACACATACACACTTATATAGCAATATGTAAAGTCAAAAGCGACTAGTAGTTTTAATATTTTCTTGTTATAAAATTATTAAAACAAAAACAATTATAATGCAATGTGAAATTTAAATATACAAATTTGAAATTTCTCATGAAAATGGCATACATGCTGTGTCGTAGTTCATTTGGGCTGCTATAACATATCATAGACTGGCTAGCTTATAAAAAGCAGACATTTATTTCCCGAAGTTTTGGAGGCTGGGAAACACAAGATGAAGGTGCTAGCAGATTTGGTGTCTGATGAGGGTTTGCTTTCGGGTTCATAGATAGTGCCTTCTCACTGTGTTCTCACATGACAAAAGAGATGAGGGGTCATTTGGGGGCCTCTTTTATATGGCCATTACTTAACTCTCACAACCTAATTACCTTCCCAAAGTCCCCATTCCCTAATACTATCATCCTGGAGGTTTTAATGTCAACATGTGAATTTTGGGAGAATATAAACATTCAGGACATAGCATGTGGAAACTCAACACACACATACACGAACACACACAATCAAAACCTGAAAATGTTGTAGCAAGTTATGCAATGGGGTCAATACATTTTTTTTCCTGTTTTATTTTTAGTCTTCGTGATAATTATTTGAAGTAAACTGTGTTGTCTGTTTCTGATATAGATAGCTGCACATTTAAGACAATGAAACAAAGAGTTGCTAGCTTTTAATTATAAGCAATGCTCCAAAATACTTCTCATAAATCTGCCTGCAGATAAATCGAAAATACCTCCAACCAAATGAGTCTGACATAGAGTCAAATGACTGTTATCTCCATTATGTGTATGTGTGTGTGGTAGTGACTTTGCTAGTAGCTTTGTTGATATTACAAATGATCAAGCGTTGACATCTTATAATTATATTAACAAAATTATAATTATAAATAATATAATTATTTTATCAGAAACAAAGCAGATCAGAGATGATACCCTTTATCTATTTGTTTTTACTATGATTATCACCCAATAATTATCAAATCGTCACACTATATTTTTATTTTTTTAAAGCAAAATTGGGCAATAAATCAAGAATGACCAGTGTGTTGAGGCAAGTTAACAAGTATTTTCTGAGTTTGTCACATTGTCTGGAATCTTTTATTAGTTACTATAAAGTATATACAAAAAGGTAAAATATGATTTCTGATTCCAAATATTGTGATTTTGAAATAGTGTAAAATATAATAATTGATAAAATAGCATTCACTGTATCCATTTGCATCATTTTGCTCATTCCTCTCAGAAGGTTGTGCTGGAGGAAGTTGTTATTTCTAGAAATTAATTTTTTCCATCTTCTCAACAGAAATATCCACAAATATAGAGGAATTCTTATTTAAATTTTAAGTCAAATCAATATATTTTTTGATGATCAATATAATGGTATACCATTAAAAAAGCCATTTTTTTCTGATCAAATTCCTTCATCAAACTGTCAAAAAATTTAAGCGTAAACATCAAAGCTCTAGATAATTTGGCATATAGTAATCCATTTTTTAGTTTATTCAGTTGTTCAAAAGCACTTGTTGAGTGGCTTCTTTGTTCTAGGCAATGGACTAGGGAACAGGGAACAGAGAGGTAACAGTGCGAACTGGCTCGAAGTTTCTCTAATGAGCTAGATTGTCACGCAAATTAAACTTAGAGTACGATGTGATATGTTTTATGATAAAGGATTATGCAAGTTGCTGTGCTGTGCAAATGGGAAAAAGCGACTATTTCTGTTAGAAAACTTCTGGAAGGTGATACTTTAAGAAATTCAGATTTATAGACACAGCTTCAAATTCTTCCTAGTAAGCAGTTGTCTCCTGTTCATCACTTAGTCTGAAAGTGGAAACATATTTACTACCCTCCTTCTGATGGTAAAAGTTATACAGAGATTAGAAGCAGAAAATGAGAATTACAATGAGAATACTACAATGTAAAATTGAAAAACTGCTGGAGCATTTAATAATGAGGAAATTTGTCATCGATGTAAAAAACACTTGAGCGATTAGAAAATCATGTCCTTTGCAGAAACATGGATGAAGCTGGAAACCATAATTTTTGGCAAACTAACACAGGAAAAGAAAACCAAACACCGCATATTCTCACTTATAAGTGGGAGTTGAACAATGGGAACACATGGACTCGGGGAGGGGAACATCACACCCCCGGGCCGGTCGGGGGTTGGGGGGCTAGGAGAGGGAGAGCATTAGGAGAAATACTTAATGTAGATGACGGGTTGATGGGTGCAGCCAACCACCATGCCGTATATATACCTATGTGACAAACCTGCACTTTCTACACATGCATCCCAGAACTTGAAGTATAATAATGATTTAAAAAAAGAAAGTCAGTTCTTTCAAGGGGTTATTGTAGATGGCTAAAAGCACATGTTTGTTAGAACGGAGGTGAAGTGAGAGTATAAAGGATAAGTGCAGGTGGTGATAGTTCAATTCCAGGTCCATTTCCATTCTTACTTCTATTGGAAGTCTGTTAGTAATTTATTTCGAAACAAAAATATTTATTAAGTGTTGTTTATAGAAATGTACTAGTGCTGTGCCATTGAAATTGAATTTAAGCAATAAAAACCTGACCATATTAATTTGAAGGGAAATAATATTTTAGGAAAGATTATCATATAATGGAAATAAAAATACTGTTGAAAATAATCAGAGGTTAAATATTTCATATAACACAGATATCTATCCTATTTCAATTGTTGAGAACGCATTCTCTTTGAAATGTGTTCAAGCATAAGAAACATGAACTAGAACTAGATTACTTAATTCTTGAGGATCTACTTAGGAAGCTATATATATTCACATGTCAGAATGATGACTTAAAGGATAATGATCTTTTTTTGTGTATATGGTAGAAAACGAAGATCAAATATATATTTTAATATAAATGCAATTAGAAAATTTGAAGGGTAAATTAATGTCAAATTATGATGCCTATATAAGATGATAGAAGTAAAAATATGTTGGCAATCTCAATTATTTGTAACACAGGCATATTAAGAGATAATTTTCTGTGAGGTTAGGCAGCTCTGAGGAAAGTGCACTTTCCAAAAGGTCAGCAACTCCCAAGAAAATGGATTGCATATAGGTAGAACAATCTGGCAACTTTTATGTTCAAAGTTCTGCTAACACGAATAAGATTATCTCTGCCCTTTTCCTCCATTTCCAAAGAATTTGGGAGATCTTGTTTTTAAAAAAGTGTTTGTCATACCTTGTATGCAAAGAATATTTTCTTTCCTACTATTGGGTAATAGGTGAACATATTTTATAAGAAGTATTAGTTAGATAAATGCCACTGTAGAGATGAAAACAGCATTGGAGGATAAAGAGCATTGTTTAGTTTGACCTCTGTTATTTTCCAGGTGAGAAGTACAGGTACAATAGCTATATTAATATTTTATACTCATACTTGTATAAATTACCTCAAAATAATCAGTTCCTTTTGAATAAAATAAGGCAATATATCATTGATGTTTTATTTCCCTATGTGCTTATCTACAATGTGAGCATTGTGATGACTGCTGGACTTACCATTACTTTCTCCAATTGTGTAAGGTCCTTTGCTTACGGGATACATAGCAATATATCACTTTCAAAAATAGTCTGATGACGAATGAAAGCTAAAGTGATGATGATTTTCCCTCATGCAAAGATTTGCTTTAAATAAAATCATTACAAAAAATGTAGTTAGTTGGCAAAGGAGACAGGTACAACATTATTTCATTTGTATCTGCAGACTTACAATGGAGGCAGAATTTATTGTGGAATACAGATAGATAACAGAAGAATGTGAGGAGAAAGATATCTTTTACAGAACACACATGATGATGTCCATAAAATTCATAAAATGGAATGGAGAAGAGAATAAGTCATTCTTAATTTACTCTAAGTAGAATTTTTAAGTATTTTAAAAGATTTTGCTAAGTTATCCATTGAGGGATAACATATATTATTAATCATTGAAGATAATATTGATATTAATAATGAAGATACTAACTTAGGTAAAAGTTATTCTTAATTCTAATTTTATGGTTATGTATTTAACAAATTGTGAGAAGCAAATTTTATCCACATACTTATGTGTTTCTCTGATATCTCTAAAGTAAAAGCAGTTTTAAACTCTAATTTTGTAATACTTTCACAGTAATTGAAAATTAACAGTAACTAGATTTTTATACCTCCTATCTCTCCATATGGGGAAATAGTACAATATAAATTAAGGTATTGTGATTTTTAAAAAGACACAACTCTCTCACTAAAGTAATACCTATTCAAGAGCCAGAAAATAAAAATACAGTCACAATCTCATTACCTAGAAACTGATATTGTTAACATCTTACCCTATGTAACCTAATCTAAGCTTTACATGTCTAGATTGAAAATGGAATCATAGAGCAAATTTTTGTAGTAATAATCTTTTTTCCGCTGGTTTATAAAATGGTAATTATATTCTATTTTCCATCACGTAGTTGACCAATACTATTACCTTTGGCAACTTTGGTAGTTTCTAAATCTGGATTTTTATAATCAGCTTTGTGGATGCACTGTTTTAGCAACATCTTTTCTGTAACCCTTTGTAAAGCCTTTGGGAGACTGTCCAATTGGCCTTACAGAAAACGTGTGCCACACAGTTAAATCAGTTCATGCAAGTAGTTACTCCCTTATTTACATTAATAATTCTACTGAGTAAGGTTTTGTTTCAATTTGCTTTGTTGATGTTAAAATCTGGGTAATTTACATATGCTTATTGGACTTCTGAAAGATAAATTTCTTGCTCAAGTTATTTATGTGTGTTTCTATTGGCATAGTCATCATTATCTAACAAATTTGTAGGTGTCTTATATATGTTTTAGTCAATATTGACTTCTACAGAATTTCTCATTTTGAGCTATGTGAGATAATATTGAAGTACTAAGATTTGTATTATTTAATAATCAGTCATATAATTGACTGCTTAAATGCTATATGAAAATGTAAATGTTATAGATGTATTAATATTAACCCAAAATAGTTAAATGATTCTCTGTGTCATATAGCTTATTACTTACCAGAATAACAGAATAAATTACAAAATATAAATGCTGGAAATAGCAGATTTTGGGGCCTTTGCTAAATAACTTTAAAATTAAAACTAATTGTATGAATGTGAAATCATAACATACTAATAAAATAAAATTTAAATTATAATTAATAAAAACTATACTATGCGCAGAAGTACAAACTGGCAAAATGCAAGGTTTTGTGGCCTGGTATTTTGAGTAGAAAATAGTCTCTGTGACATAGTGGGCCACAACTTTGCAGTGTTTCAATGATAAGGAGGGACTGATGATAAAAGAGCATATTTGATAGCATTAATGATTAATATAATAGAAAATTGATTTCCTAACTCCTTTCACTTCCCACAGTGTCTTTTCCCTTAGATTGAAAGGGAATCAATATGTGAATATCTGAGTATATTACAGGCAGTCAAGTGCAGAGAAAATATCATTGAATTAACAAACAGAAGGTCTAATTTCTTAATCTAATTGTGCCACAAATGAGTTGTATGACCTTGGAGAAGTCATTTGGTCTTTCCAAGGTTCACTTTCTTTATCCATAAAAGTAAATTGTATCTAAGTTTCAGGATTACATTTATGTAACTCAATTTTGAAAAAAAATTCAATTTTAAAAAAGGATTAAATTCACTGAATATCCTTTGATGATGTTTCCCATACTGTCTTCCACAGAAGACCATTTTCTTTTTGTATTAACCAATGCTTTGTGGTAGTTTAATATATGTAGGCATTATTCTTATGGAATTATCACAAAACTCTAGGTAAATATTGTTATTATTTCATTTTATAAATGAGTACAGTGATTTGAAAGGAGGTTAAAATTTGTCTTGGTTCACAGAGATATTGAGCAGTCAAACAAGGCTTCAAAGTCGGGCAGTCTGATTCCATAACCCGGGAATTTAATCATTACCCACACTTTCTTAAATGTGTGTTTCTGACTAAACTTCTGAAACACTGGCTTTGACAGAGTAAACTCAGTTGCACACAAGATACTTCAGAATATTTAGTATTTGTTTTGAATATCCAAGAGGAACATCATATGCAGAATTGCTAGCACGTATTTTAACCACTAAGTCCCTGCTACAAGAAATTCTTAACCTGTCAAAGGTTCTAAAGTTCTGCAAAGCACTTTTGGAAAATACTAGCTCTTGAGTCATAACAGACTCAAATTACTCAAATTATTTTAAATTACTTAAGAAATTGTTACAGGACTGAGTACGGGAAGATCTGCATAGGTAACAATTTTTTTAAGTAATTTAAAAATCAGTAAAGATGAAAACAATACTGTCTATGAGATTTGCTTTCTCATATCTTAATTCTTATTTTCCACATTTTCCTTCTTTAGCATATCTTAATGCAAGAAATCTTACCATTTCATTAAAGTTGTGTTTAATCAGGGAAAACTGTTTTCAAGGTGGGAACTATAGTTAGTGGTTTGGGAAGACGTGGATATTTTTACACTAAGAATATTATTTCTGTTTTTCTTAGGACATCTCCATTGTGGTGACCATTGTTTACTATTTCTTAGTCGCTCTCAAATTCAAACATATTCATTGTTGGGAAAGTATTTTCTATATTATAAAGGGAGAAAAATAGACGTAATTCATACTTCTATTTTGTGAACCTCTAAATATTTCATTTTATATTTATAAAACAACCAAACCATAATAAAACCACAAATATTTCAAGTCAGATACTTTATTCTATTTAATCTTCTGATATTTTCTCAATATGTCTTTGAATGAAAACGATCTACAAGAAAAATCACAAAATCAAAAACAATATATATTCAATGATAGTTTCGATAATGGATATGGACTAGATAGACAAGTGTGCGATATAACTGACACTGTTTTATTTTCTCCTGGTGTAATACCTAAAACTTTATAAAATATCCCAAAATTATAAAAGAAAAGCAAAATAAAGTTGATCCTTATAATTTGCAGATTCTGTATATGCAAATTTGCCTACTCACTAAAATGTATTTGAACCTCTAAAAGTGACATTCATGATGCTTTCGCAGTCATTTCCAGACATCTGTAGAAATGACAAAAAATTAAGTCACCCAACTCACATGTTCCCAGTTCAAGTCGAATGAGACAGTACTGTGTCTTCTTCAACGTTCGAAATGTAACAATTTGCTTTTTACAATCTATTTGCCATCACATCTTTTGCATTTTTTGTGCTTTTTGTTGGTAACTTTGCCATTTTAAATTACCCTTCAAGTAAAGCTGATGTGGTGTCTGGTGTTTCCAAGTGCAAGAAAGATGCGATGTGCCTTATGGAGAAAATACTTGTGTTAGGTAAGTATTGTTCAGGCATGAATTATAGTACTGCTGGCCACGAGTTCAGTGTTAATGAATCAACAATGCCTTACATTCAGAAAAGGAAGAGGAAATTCATGGATCTGTATGTGAGGCTGCTCCAGAAAGTGTCAAAGTAACACCACGGTACATGAAAGATGGAAAAGCAGCTACATTTGTGGATTCATGAGACAACAACTGATTTCAAAAAAGTATAGTGGACAGAATTGTCGGGAGGCTGAAAGGCAAAGAAATTTATTGTCATGTTAAGCACTCTGGCTAGTACTGGCTGCCTTCCATGTTTCAAAAGGTGATATGGTATGAAAAATGTTAACTTGCAGGTGGGGAAGTTTCTGCAGATCTTTTAAAATACCTATGAAATGTATACAGAGAAAGCGTTCTATAAAAGAGCAGATTTTCAATGCTGATGACAGTGGCTTGTTTTACAGGGACTCTTGGCAAAGGAATCCATACATGACAAATGGTGTTTCACTTGATCAGTATGACTAGAGGCTCTAAAAATCCTAACCCTGCATTTCCCTTAGGAGCAGTAGTTCAGTATTTGCCGATTCAATGTTTGTGGTGACCTTAAAGAATCTAAATACGGCTGGACTCGGTGGCTCACACCTCTAATCCCAACACTTGGGGAGGCAGAGGTGGGCGGATCACTTGAGGTCAGGAGTTCAAGACCAGTCTGGCCAATGTGGCGATACTCTGTCTCTACTAAAACTACAAAAAATTACCCAGGCATGGTGGCGCACCTGTAATCCCAGCTACTTGGAGGCTGAGGCAGGAGAATAGCTTGAAACTGGGAGGCGGAGGCCACAGTGAGCTGAGATCACCCCATTGTAGTACAGCCTAGGCAACAAGAGTGAAACACCATCTCAAATATATATATATATATACACACACACACACACACACACACACACACACTGTGAATAATGAAAATTTGTTGTGTATACTTGAGGTCTGGTTTCCAGATAGCTTCCATCTAAAATGTATAGAAGGAGGTATTGCAAATAAAATCTGCAGTAGTTTTTCTTGAAGCCACACCAACACTACTTCTGTAGGAACTTATATTTTTTTTAAGAGACGTTTAGTATTATGGAGAAAAATTGTTTCCATTCCAAAATGACCTTACCGTAAGGGTGGAGCAGCCAAGCTACAATTTTGATGGCACCCTTATTGTGAAAATTAACATTTCTGAAGCAATATTGGTGAAGGAAGACTCTAAATCCCTAAAAGTGGATTCTTGGACAGAAGATATTAAAGACCAAGGTGTTAGAGTAGAAGAATATGAGAAGACAAAACTTGAGCATGAATAAGATACTACCTGATTTTATTTCTTTTAAATATATATTCAGAAGTAGGACTGCTGGATCATATGGTTATTCTATTTATAGTTTTTTGAGGAGCTTCCATACTGTTTTCCATAATGACTGTGTCAATTTACTTTTACATGAACAATGTATATGGATTTTCTTTTCACGACATCCTCATCAATGCTTGTTATCTTTTGACTTTTTGACAATAGTCATCCTAACAAATACGGGGCGATATCTTGTTGTGGTTTTTATTTGCATTTTTCTTATGATTAGACATATTGAGCACCTTTTCATATATCTGTTGGCCATTTGTATGTCTTCTTCAAAAAAACTGTGCATTTAAGTGTCTACTCCTTTGCTATCTTTAAATTACTTTTATTGTTGTTGTTGTTTTGCTATTGAGTTGTATGAGTTCCTTATATATTGGATATTAATCCCTTATAAAATCACTATCTCAAAGAGATACCTCCATTGTGTTGTTCAGTGCAGCATTATTTACAATAGTCAAGATGTGGAAACAAGGTTCATCAATGGATAAATGGATAAAAAAGTAGTGTGTGTGTGTGCCCCCGTGTGTATAACACACACACACAAACACACAATAGAATATTACTCAGTCTTAAAAACATGAAAATCCTGACATTTGCAACAACAGAGATTTATCTGGAGGACATTATGTTAAGTGAAATAAGTCAGACACAGAAATACAAATATTGCATGATCTCACTTATATGTGGAATCTAAAAAAATTTAAACTCATAGAAACAGAATAGAAGGAAGGTTACCAGGGATCAGTATGGGGAGAGAGGGTAGGGGAAATGTAGTGATGTTGATCAAAGGGTATAAACTTAAAATTGTAAAACAAATAAGTGATGAAGACCTAATATACAGCATTGTAACTATAGTTAATTAAAATGTATATTTGACATCTGTTAAGAGAGTAGATCTTAAGTATTCCCACAATACACATACATACAGTAACGATATGAGGTGGTGGATATGGTAATTAGCTTGATATGTTAATTATTTCACAATGTATATGTGTGTCAGAACATTGTGTTATATACTCTGAATGTATACAATTTTATTTTTTCAATTAAACCTCAATAAACCTAAACACTAAAAATATTACCTGAAAATCACTGGATGTATGAGGACAATTTAGAAGAAGCTAAGTTTATTCTTTATGTGAATATCCAGTAAAGATTAAGTAATTTTCATTCATATGATAAAATCAATCATTTTAGTGGGTACCTCAGATTAGCAAGCCTTGTAAAATCTAGGATTATAGCAACAGAAAACATATGAGATTTTATGTGGTGGATAGGCTGTTATATATAATTTAGTTTGGAACATGGAAATGTTAAGAATGAACAGTTATTTGGAAAAGCAGATTTGTTGTTCAAGAGAAAGGGGTATAGGTTTAGATACATATAGCGTTATAAAGAGAGCTATAGATATTGATATATACACACATCATATGTATATTTATATATTGCCTGTCTATATATTTATCTATATAAATCACAATATATAGACTTGGTAGTTAACATATATGAATTGTTTAGCACAAAAGTGATGACTGATGATAATCTCTAAGGCAAAAATTCATAAGGAATCAGCATCAGAAACAGAACAGATGTACACACACATGTATCTTCACATGGTTACTTCTAGGGCATTTGTAAAAGAAAATAAATTAAGAAAATACAAGATCTGGTTCAAGTTTCGATGACTGTAAGGTGGAATATAATAATATGACCGTTGCAACTGGTGTCAAAACTATTAATGTAATTTTCACATCGAGGGAAGGAACAAGGTGAAGCAAGGTGTGTTATATTCAAGATCTACTCTCTGTTTCAATGAATTTAAATTCTTTTAGATTCCACATACAAGTGAGATCATGCAATATTTATCTTTCTGTGTCCTACTTATTTTACTTAGCATAATGTTCTTTAGATACTTCTATTTTGCACATCACAAAAATAAAATTGTAGGGACATCATGTAGAACTCATGTGACTCAGTGGAGGGGAGAGGGCTGACAGAAATACAGTGATTTAAGCCAAATTAACCTTCCCCATAGCTCCAGGGCTTAAAATCTTACACTTTTCAAAAGAGTTCCATGGTGCTTAGTGCTGAATAAGTACTCAACAGATTGCATGTATATAAAATATTTTATTCAGTCTCTATTTAAAATTAAGCTCTGTGGGCTAAACAATATCATTGCCCCTATTAACAGATGAAAAACTGAGACTCAGTGACATTCAGTAAACTGTATCAGGATACACAGTGCAGAGTCAGGATGTGAATGCAGGGATGCTGGTTCAAATTCTTGACATGAGCTTCTACTCTGCTGTAATGCCTTCTCGTCTAAGCCGGGGAGCTGGTGTTTCCACCTCCTTCTATCAAGAATCATTTATATTTTATTTATTATAACTAGCATAGATTGATTGTGAACATAAAATTTTCGGATTTGCCTATGTAAAAGAACACATAAACACAAAACAGTGCTCTTTTATTACATTTTCATTATAAAACTCATTTTGACATGGTTAGTGTTTTTTTTTTTTTTTTAATGTGCTTTTAAAGAGCTTATTTTCTATTGCATCAAAATAGAGCATTCATTTTAATGGAATTCGTATTGCAATTCAAAAATATTGAATGCACTTTATTATGTGTGTGACATCTTACCACCCTCATTTTAAGCTATGATAATTCATTCACTTATTTAAAATTTATATTTAAAATCCTCATTTGATATTTAGAAAGTAAACATTACTAGCATAGGACACTTTGCAATAGTTCACATTTTAAAGCAACCATGAAGTATAAAGTAGAAGTGAAAATTGTTAGAAGTCAGAAAAATTGGGAGTATTTTGTATTTCTGTATGGGTAACTGACACCTTTCTTTTATAATAACAAGCATTGTTCAAATATAATTGTATTCTTATCAACTTGAGAATGTGTTATTCATTCAGATTACCCATCTCTTCTATCTAACCTCCCTTAAATATTCAGGCAGTGAGGTGGATTTGCATTGTCAGTTTAGCTAAGCCGGAACTACCTTTCCCATAATTCCCTTCCTTTTACATTTCCAGTTATAGTGAGCCACAAACACTACCCCCCCCACCCCCCCAGTAGGAGAAATAGACGGCAGAACAGGTGGGTATCCCTTTTTTACACAAAAGATCGTTGGTGCAGAGACCATAGACACATTGTGGTCACTTATTTGTAGGCTTATTGTGTTGGTGCAGGGCAGCAGCGAGGACTGCAGTTCTTTTTTCTCTGGCTGGACCGCTGTCTTCCATCTCACTGGCTTCATGACTAGGTTCATATTTAGCTCAGAATTTAAAGGCACTGACCTTTCATACAGATCACCACCATCATCAGTTTAAAGGTGGGGAGTTTATGGGTGAGGAGACACTGGTACCATTGTCCATCCTACTGGATTTTGGCTCACCCTTGCGTGTTCTAATGTTTCCTTCTTTCCCACACTTTGTGTCCATCTTTCCTCCAGAACACCTTATCATGTGATTTTACCTTATCTTCTAGTGGTTATGCTTCTCGGTTCAAACCGGACTGAAACAGGCAGATTCATATTTGAGCCATATTTTCTGCTTCAATGGTACCACGACCATACCCTTATCTTAATATTTATCAAATAGTCATAAATCCTTGTTTGTCTCTCCCATTGCATTGAGGGTAACGTGAGGGAAGGATTTCATTTATACAACTTTTTATTGCAATAACCTAGGGCTGTTCATTATGCATTAAAGACATTGAATATACACAGGCTGAACTGAATGAGTCCCATTACAAATTTGTGTTTACTTCAACATTTCTGAGAAAATATTTTTTCAAAGTAACATATTTCATGGAAGTCTAGAGATGTTACCACTTCTCTCCTCAAGGCTTCATGTACATAAAAGTAGTAAGGTGAGCAGGTGTTTAATTATAAGAAAGCCCTTAGGTCAATTGCTGATGTATTTAATAAAGACTATTTTCACCCCAAACCATCTGTGAATCTTAGCTTTCATCATTCAAAGACTGTAGCTTTGTTCTTGATTACATCTGGGGATTAATGGCATAATAGGCTATATCACTCTGTAAGCCTTAATCTATTATAATTCTTGCTTTTATGCTTACGACTGAAACCTCTGTTTTCAAAACATGTTCTGTCCTGCATTCAGATACTGGGTCAGCCACTGACACTGTCTATTACTGTGGGCTAGACACAACATCTCCAAGTGTATCAGGGATAAAATCTATGTTTCTATGTTAAAAACAAGGTTATTCTAAGGAATAAAAGGGATATATGCAAATACAGCCCATATAGAGTCTTTAGAACATAATATTGATAAAATAAATATTAACTATTATTATCATCAGATATTATTTCAAGGAAGTGGAGAGAAATAACAGCAATGTATGAGTGCTTATGCAATGCATAGTTTAATTCAAAGCTGATATACACACCAAGGTATAATAAAAAAAAAGTTCATTGCTCATCTGAAATTATAAATTTTTCATAGCTGTTATCGGGTCCTACTAAATTAAGAAATCATCTGTCACCACATGGTAGGAATTTAAAAAACTGCTATTTTACCATTTCTTGCAGTATATCTGCAATATATTAAAATGATAAGAACACAACTTTCAACATTTGTAGTTATAATTCACGAAATACTGTTTACAGTGAGGACATGACTCATTCTGTCTCAATCCACTCTTCCTTATAAGAACATTCTCAGCAAGGGAGATTGTAAAATTGTTTTTAATTTAATATTTCTTTTGTATATATGTTATTCCTAGTCAATTATAGGTTAAAGAGGAAAATTTCCAAGGATTAAAACGATCTGGTTTTGAAAGTTAGTCATGCATAGCGATATTGTGTTTGTTAATGATTCATTGAAATACAAGATTGAATAAATATTAAATATTATATTTTATTCTCTATAATATAAATTCACATATGCTAAATTGCACAAAACTTGTAAAGAGTTCTGCAGCATTGTTAGGATATTGAAACCATGGATAAAACTACTAGCAAGTTGTTTTAGGGACATTAGCTTTCCCAGTCTCAAAGACCTGCCTTTCATCATTTCCATTTATGAACAATAAACTATCAAATATGTGCAGACAATTATGGTGATAAAAATCATTATATGATTTTAAGAACAAATACAATCCTTCTTTTGTGTATTATCACATATAAGTCTTGTGAATTCTTATATGTGTGTTCACTGTTAATAAGAGTTAATGATAATTTTGAAATAATCTGTACTTTGACACTATGGCACACTTAGGACAATGTGATTAAAAGTGGCCAACTACTTAACATTATATCACATCTTCTGCCAGAAGATTTCCTGGGAGGAAAGGATTTGAAAGAAACAGCAAGAACAAAAGCCTTTACAAAGGAAATTGTGACCGTCAAAATGCTTGTGTAAAATACTGGTGATAATTTCTCTATATGCTTAGCAGATGAGTTTTCTAAATTCAGTTCATCCCTATCAGTGGTAAACATCACCCTGAGAATCCATAGTGTCAATTTCCTTTTATCTATAAGCTTAACATTTATGTGCGTCGATATTATAATTCTAACTACTTAATTTTAATTTTAATCAATACCCTAAGGAGAAGTTTGAGACAGCTAATGTGATTTATTACTAATTCTAAAAACATTTGTCTTGCATTTTGGCAGCTGTGCTATCTCTGGAATGCCCCTGTTTGCTTGGCAGCAACCTGTCATGGTTGTTAGGATTGCTGTATGCAGGAGCATTCATTGACAGTTCTTCTCCTGGTAAATGTATACCTGCAGTGTAATCACACATGTGGTCTTGTTCACCTATAGTTTCACCAGGTATGAGCATATGTAGCATAAATATATTCATTCATATATATAAGCCAAGCATCACATCATATGTAGATGACAAGAAATCTATTTGATAGTCTCTCCTGAAACATCATGGTACATAAAGCTATGCAAGTCCCTCTGTAGGGAGGAAACACTTCTCTTATTTTGGCAAGAATACTAGAGTGGTTCTTAAAAAGTGATATATTTAAAAATGATTTTATAGTCATGAAAAGATTTTCCCAAGAGCAACATTTAAAAATCAGTGGTTCTGAAATCACAGGCTTTGTGGTGGGGTGGGAATTGCTTATATTAAGTTATTAATAAAGACTGCAGTCGATGGGAGTTTAAATTGAGCATTCAAATATATAACTCTCTTCTGAAGCCACTCTAACATATACTTATATTCTAAAGCTCCTCAATAGAACTTGACCCTGTTTTTTATTGATAAATCTTTTATTCTTCTCTCATGAATTATTCAAGTAACTTTGTCAGGCTAGCTTATTCCCAGTGAGAGAAAAGGAGATGCTCAAATCATATGCTATCATTGCTTTTAAAAAATCTTTATTCTTACAATTGCATATTGATACAATTACATGTGTTTTGGTGATTTAACTTTTTTTATTGTTGAAATAAACATCATAGTTTGAAAAGTATTTGATCTGTTGAGTCAATCTTAAATGAATTAACTTTCTCATGCTATTGGTCAACACCATAGTCACTATTGTACAATTCTGTTAGAAATGTGTAACCTTTCACACTGATATGGTAGAGTTAGTACTACTCTCAGAAGAGAAAGAAACCACTAGCGACTGTATAATTGCATGATAAGGCATAGATGGAAGGATATTCATAGGTGATAAGGCCAGGAAAATGGCCAGAAATAAGACACTGATGTCTAGCAAACTGACTGCATGTGCATTAAAGTAAAAGATGAAAGTTGTCAGATAGAATACATTTTTTAAAAGCCTAAATTAGCTTTAGAAAGATTAAAGGCAAACTTATTAAGCAATTGACTTCAACTACAGAAAAATATCTAGTACCAAGTTAAATAAATGTGAACATTTTGCCATAGAACATGAAGAAAACCAAAAAGATTTTGCTGAAGATGAAGTAGAATTTGTTAATAGAAAATATTTTGTGTTATAATTTATTCATCTATCTTTCTTTCTATCTACACATATATATTTACTTCTATTGATTTTAATCTATGAGAAGTAGATAGAAACTTTAAAAAACTCCCCTATTTATGGAAGAGGAAACAGGAGTCTAAGTTACAGTCTGCAAGGCCGATCAGGAGTTATAAGAAGTTCCTAGATTAAAAAGAACTTCTCTAGCTCAATTCATGCTGAACATTCTCTATCATTCTTTTCCTTTTAAATGTCAAATTTTTCTCAAATATTTGTTATCTATGAATTATTTTAATATTCAATATATGTACATTTGGGACTTTAATATGTCTACAATAAGTGCATTTCTTTACATTAAAGCAAATATATGCTTAATTTTTAAGAGTGAACATTTGGTATGTCTGAAAGCATTAGTAAGATGGTCAATTTTCTGATAAATTACAAGAATAATTTTCCTAGAAAATGTCTACAGTTCTATGTATTCACAATACAAATAGCATTGGTAATACATTTAATTTTCTGGTAAAGTAAAATAATAGTTTTCCTAGAAAATATCTACACTTCTAGGTATTTATAGTACAAATATGCCTTAATTTTAGGAATGTTTACATTTCAACCACTTAACTAAATAGAAAATTTAATATATGGAAACTTTTATCAACGTTCTTTAAATAGACACATCTATTATATATGTAATATATGACATATTATAGAATAGATATGTTGTCAGGCTTTAATTTCAGCCAATACAAAATGAGATTATGAAAAGGTACACAATCCCCTATAAGTCTACCACTCAGTAAGAATCTCCAACCAATATCGGTATAAGCATCCTCCCAGAGAAGTCACTTTTGATATGTCTGTATTTATGTTTCCTATTACTCATTTCCACTTCTGTTTTTACTGTGTGGTTTATACTTCTTTCCCTCTAATGACATAAAGGAGATATGTCTCTCATCATATTAAAGGTAATTTTATAACATTAAATAGCTTTTCTATTACTTTTTATATAATTTCTCTTGTTATTATTAAAGTCACTATGAAATGAGATTACAGTGCTTAGAACTTAGAACTTAGCGGGAATGGCTTTGTCACTTATGTGAGCCCCTAGAAACTCATCTGACATTTTATGCTAACATGATGGCTCTATGAGCTGACCATACCCAGTAGTCAGAGTGGAACTGGCCATATAAAAACGACAAAGCATAGGATTCAGGGTAGGAGCTTGGGCCCCATGGTATCAGCTGACTTACAGACTGAGTTCAAACACATGGGCAGCATATTAATCAATCATACCTATGCAATGAAGCCTTCATAAAAACTATGGACAACAAAGTTCTGGTGAGCATCACGGGTTGGCAACACTCCAGGTACATGGTTTTACATTATTCTAAGAGGCTAATGCATCAAGAGGAAAATGAAAGATTCACATTCGGTACCTTCTCCGACTGCCTTATACTTGCCTTCCTTTGTTGATTTTCTGTATTCTTTCTCTGTAATAAGCATAACTGTGAGTATAATAGCTTGCAATGAGTTCTGTGAGTCTTTCTAGTTACTTATTGAACTTGAGGGCGGTTTTGGGAAACCTGAAAATTTGCAGTTGGTGTCAAAAGTGAGGGTGGCTTTTCAGGGGCTGTAGTCTCTAATTGTATTTGGGCCTTAACTCCTTGAATTTGGGGTCATGTACGACTTTGATAGCTGAGACAGATGCTGAAAGATAAGAAACTATGAGATGTAAATGATTTGGCATCTGAAGAGAATTTTAAACGTGTGAATTGGAGTTATATATCCTGAACATTTAATAACCATTTCTCTACCATCTAGGATCATTTTTCTGATTGTTCTCTACAAGGAGACTTGGAGGGTTTTGTAGTCTGGGTTTTTGACAGTGTATGTAAAGTAAGAGGAAGCATTCTTTTTTCTTCCCCTTTATTCTTTCCTTCCTTCCTGGTTTAATTAATTCCATGTTATTGAAATACATGATAATTACATGTGACTGTCCACCCTTAAAGGCTTATATCATCATTTTAGTTCTTCTATGCTTGTTGATCACTTGCACTGAATTCTACGCACCATTAGTCAAGATAGCATTTTAGTTATAATTGCTGCATCCTCATTTTTTAAAAATCTATCTCCTACAAATACCTATTTTTAAAACATTTTTTGATATGGACGAGTAAATATGTAAAAGAAATACCTTGTAATGAGTGTGCTCTCATTTTTTCATGTCTTAAAATTGTTGTCATGCAATTATGTTACCTATTCTATTTGAGTGCTACTCTATCACCAAAATGTTATTCTTATGTTTCAAATAAAACTAGAGGATCCAGCATCCTTTTCCTAAGATATTTTTCCCCCAAAATAGGTTGGCCTAATCTGCTTTTATAGAACAGAAATAGCTAGGGGGTTGTCAGTAAGAGACAGCTTAGAAAATCTGGAGTGGGGTAGGCTGGGCGCCGTGGCTCACGCCTGTAATCCCAGCACTTTGGGAGGCCGAGGCGGGCAGATCACGAAGTCAGGAGATTGAGACCAATCTGACTAAAGCAGTGAAACCCCATCTCTACCAAAAATGAAAAAATCAGTCAAGCGTGGTGTTGGGCGCCTGTAGTCCCACCTACTCAGGAGGCTGAGGCAGGAGAATGGCGTGAACCCGGGAGGCGGAGCTTGCAGTGAGCTGAGATCTCACCACTGCACTCCAGCCTGGGCGACAGAGCGAGACTCAGTCTCAACAACAACAACAACAACAACATATGAAAATCTGGAGTGGGGAGATGGGGGAAACTAAATGTGTTGTAAATTTTAAAAATTGGTCTAAAAAAAATGAATTTCAGTGCTGGTGGTCAGATAGGTGAGAAAAGGGGAATGTTAATAGCAAGAGTACAACTCATTCTGCAGTTTGTATTCATTACAGACTTCTGGGAAGTCTGCTGAGAAATATATAATTAGAACAAAAAATCACTAAAGAGACTTTCAATGACATTATCAGATTTGTAAATGCTGATCCATAGATTCTGGGTACATTTTGGTAGGCATAGAAGATGGAGGTGCTATCAGGAGGTGATCTGTTTCTTTGTAGGTCTTTATATGAATCAAGTATATGTAACAATTTTCAATAAACCATTGTTGTGAGAAGATAACTTTTAAAAGATTTTACTTTTATTTAGGCATAGCCACATTCATGCCCTCAAGTTCTATTTTTATTATTACATATATTTACTGCTCACATATCTTGACTTTTAGTTTTATTGTATTGATTTTCAGAAAGAAAATGGAAAGGAAAATTGGATCATATCAGTAATATTTTAATAGCATCTCAAAATTTTGGAAAAGGAATGTAGAATACACCAGTGGCCAAAATGTTTCAAGGAAAATACTTTTTAAAATAACAACAAAAAATTTAATTAGCTGCAGTGTTGTAAATACTGTGCTTGATTTTGTGTTTTTTCTTTGTTTTTAGTAATTTGTAATATCTAAGGCCAAGAATAGAATAGCATTTATATTATATATATTTAAATTAGTAAAAAAGGTGATTTATGTGTTATTATGTACCATGTAATCACTTTTATCTTTTATATTATTTCATATGGCAGGATATTGCTTTAGCATTTCCTTTCTTAAATAGCAATCAATGTCTCTCATAAAATTCTTCAGTATTTGTCTTTCTTCTAAGTTTCTTTTCTTAGAGCAGTTGGTCTTTATGATAATAGTGGAAAGATAGGTACATTTTATTTTATAATACTTTGGTTTGAGTCTTGGCCATAGGTGATTAGTATAATCTCCCTAAAATATCTTTTTCACATCTATGAAGTGTGCAGGTAGATACTTAAATGACACACAGATTTACTGTGGAAAGCAAATAAGAATAAAATTAATTAATTAAAAAGAAAGCTCTTTTATAACTTCTATATCTATCCTAAAATAACATCAGTTTATGCAACATTCTCAAATTAGACTCTGTCTTTTCTTAATAGCCAGTAGGAAACTTCTGGTATTTACGTTTTCTAAAATATCTCCTTTATTTATAAATTCATCCATCCATCTGTCATAATTCATTCATAAAACAAATACAATTTGAGATTAATCTATTGTCTATGGGCTATGATAGATTCTGGGGCTACAATTTTAAGCAAAGTACTGCTTCTATTTCAAAGATATATTGGTTTTGATTAGATGTATGCTATAAATAGCAACAACAACACTACCTAACATCCAACCACAAAACGTTTGGTGGCATATTGTGATAAATATTTATTTGTGTTTATTAGTCTGTGGATCAACAGTGTGGTTTTGCTGATCTAAAGTAATCTTAGATAGGACAACTTATATTTGCATCATGCTGTTTCTAGTACTCCAGCAGACTAGTTGGGCTTATTGTAATAGCTTAAGCAGACATCCAGGAGAAAGCTATCCTATGTATGTCCTCTTGGTGAAGACAGGAGGCTGGGATGTGGGAAGAAAGTTTGCAAAGTCTTGTGGACAAGGCTGAGAACTGTTACACTTTCAACAAAGCCATAAGGCCAGCTTACATTTACAGAATGGAAAAGTCGACTGATTCTTGATGAAAAGCTTTGCAAAATCATATTTGAAGGGTATGGAAATAGGGTTTGTGAAGAATTAAAGCCATTTTTGCAATCAGTCCCCCTCAGTGTGAGACATAAATAGACAAATAAAGTGTAAATACTTCATTTTTTCTCCAGCTTGTCTCCAACTTTCTTTACCATTTCTCTTTCTTCAAACCTTTCTCACTCCTGATATTTTAAATTATTAAATATTATTTTCTTTATATGTTTCTTCTCTCCTTTCTTCTTTGTCAGTAGCTTATTGAAATATATTGTCTTGTCATTCCCAGCAGTATCTCTAAGTACCATCTCCTCTCTCTCAAGCTCTCTTTGTACCTTTCCCTTTATTATTAAATTTTTATGAAAATTTCCAGAGCACATCTTGTATTTCTGATATTTGAGTGCTACCTTTTAGAGTTACTTTTTTCCTTCTTAATCTATGCAGTTTGACTTCAATCCCTATCAGTCTACTGACATAGCATTTGCAATAATCTCACATCCAGTCTAGAGCTTTTGACCTGATTGACTTGCCACCATTTTCTTTGAAACGCTATCTTTTGTTTTCAAAGGTTTCTCTTTACTCTGTGATATGAATTCTCAACCTATTGCTAAGATTCCCCTGATTCTCCAACAAGCGAAAAGAAATAATGAATCCCTGGAAAAGATAAGCATATAAAATATTTGATAACTGACTTACCTTGTTGATTTTGGAAATGTATTTATTGACCTTGGTTTTTCAAACATTTGATCAGCTAATTTGCATCAATATCCTGTAAGGTTAGTTTTATGAAAATTAATAATCCATATTTTGTAGTTAGGGTGGAAAGACCATTAAACTATACATTAAAACTATTTGAATAAAATTTTCCAGAAGAATAAATTCAAGTTTCGAAGTCACAATTCAATTTAAACCTAGAATATAGATTTTATTACTTGGTTTAGGAGTTTAATTATCATCGGCAAGATATGTATGGTTATTCAATATATTACAGTAATTTCGTATATTTAGTAGATCCTTAGTTTTACTCTACCTAAAATTAACACACTTATTATATCAGCAGGAACAGCAAATAGAAAGGAAAATAATAATGTAAAACCTTGATGCTAATTTTTATGAATATCACTGTACTACTGTCTTTTATTTTGCAGAACCTATAATTCTAATTATTTGTTTTTAAAAAAATTATAACATTAAGTACACCTTCACTTTCACATTTTAAAAACAGTAAAATCACCTAGTTAGTAAACTCTGAGTGTGAATACTAAACACTGTTTTTGGTTACATACCTTTTCTCAAAAGATTTTTCTATAATAAATACTGTAGATTAAATTTAAGAGTTTAAATAGTCTTCCCCAGGATTGAACATACACATTGCATTTTCTCAGTGTTAATCATATTTTACAGCTATGATTTATTGTAGTTTTTATCTCTTTTATCAGTACTTTTAGACATTTTGAATTGGCAAATGAATAAAGTATAAATGATAATTAATGTAAACTTTTAAGAATATATATATTTATTACCATTAATATGAGCTTAAACTTTTCATATTCAGAACAAGTTATTGTTTGTCTTTGATGATATTATTAGAAAGACCTTTTCATACAGTGATGAAAACTCTATGAAAAGAATGTTTTCATAAGCATGAATATATGAAAATAACTATTTTACAAAGAATAGCTTTAGCTTTGTATTTTAGGACAATTTTCACAGTAGGAGAAAGAACCTGTAATGTATTTACTCCAAATAATCAAAATACCTTAGGTTCACAGTCAGGTACATAATTCATATGGCCTTCAATAAGTACAAGTGGTCTTGATGATTTCAGATGATTATTTTTTAATTCTGGGGATTACTAAGGGCTGAACTAGAGGGAAAAAATGCAGTTTTCTGATAATGTTCTTAAGCACATTTAAAAATAGAATATTTTATAAAGAAATAAATTTTTAAATTGTATGCCGGGTACTAAGCTATACATGCATGAAACAAAGAAATGAATTAAAATTGTAACTCTTGACAGATGATTGCAGTCTAGCTAAAATGTCAGTGACAAAAAAGATTTAGTAGCAATTTTGATTAAATATTCAATGAATGAAGAAATAAAAAGAGACGATGAAGAAGCTTAGGAATAGGTGGAAAGACATTCTGACAATGAGGCAATAACACTCTTCAATGTTAAACACAGTTCTTTAAACCTGAAAAAAAGAAAATCTTGGAGATGAGTCAATTTACTTGATAGTCTCCAGATTAGAACAAATTAATAGTAATCATAATCATAATGAATAACAATACTTCTATTTTTTATTGATTTTCAAAAGCACACTCTCTCCTGGGATCAACTGCTCACTTTTTATCTGTCTAGTACAGGTTTTTCTGCTTCTTGGTTTTGCCAGGTCCCCAGCTTGTTACTAGTTTGTCAGAGCTGCAGTGTCCCCAGCTTGTTACTAGTTTGTCAGAGCTGCAGTTGTCCTTGCTTTAGTCAACTTCACCTAGAACATTCATCCTCATGATGCCAATGATATTGTTGATCACACCTTGTTCAATACGCCTTTATACAGATAAAACTCTGGCCCCTTCCTGCCTAATTCTGGGCTTGCTTGACCCTCTTCCTCAGTTAGACTAAAATTTCTGAATGGGCACTGAGTTGTTGTTTGTTATTCAAATACAAAATTTCTGGCCCCATCCAAGGACTCATGAATCATAATCATCTACATATTAACAGGATGCTCACATAATTTTTGGATACACATATTTCAGAAGCAGTTATCTATGTTGTTTTAATTTTTAAATTTCTAATAGTTTTCCATTAGGCAAACAAAATCATCCTATATTGATTGGTTGATTCTAAAACTTTTCATTAGACAACAATGTATTTTCAATACATGAAGTAATTTGTGACTAACAAAGATGTCTAAGAAAACAGAAAGCCTTGACTAATATTGAATGATAAGAGATATATCAGTTTCTATATCGATTCATCACTTGATGGACACTTGGTTTGGTTTCACAGCTTAGCTATTGTGAATAGTGTTGCAATAAACATGGGAGTGCAGATATCTCTCTGACACACTGATTTCATTTCCTCTGGATATATCCCCAGTAATGGGATTGCTGGATCATTTGGTAGCTCTATTTTTAATTTTTTTTTTTTTTTTTTGAGAAACCTCCTTACTGGTGTCCATGACTATGGAACTTATTATCCCATCAGCAGTGTGTAAGAGTTCCTCTTTCTTCACATCCTTACCAACACTTGTTAGCTATTGTCTTTTTGACAATAACATGTGTGAGACAATATCTCACGGTTTTAACTTACATATCCCTCATGTTTAGCAATGGTGAGCATTTTTCATGTACTTATTGGCAATTTATATGGCTTTCCAGAAATGTTTATTCAGGTCCTTTGCCCATTTTTAATTGGGGTATTTGTTTTCTTGCTATTGAGTTGTTTGAGTCCTTTAGATATTTTGGATATTAACCCCTTACCAGACATATAGTTTGCAAATATTTTCTCTCATTCTCTAGATTGTTTTTACTCTGTCAATTGTTTCCTTTTTTGTTTTTTTCTTTTTCTTTTTTGTTTTTTGTTTTTTGTTTTTGAGAAAGAGTCTCGCTGTTGCCCAGGCTGGAGTACAGTGGCACAATCTCGGCTCACTGCAAGCTCCCCCTCCCAGGTTCACACCATTCTCTTGCCTCAGCCTCCCTAGTAGCTGGGACTACAGGCGCCCGCCACCTCGCCCAGCTAATTTTTTGTATTTTTAGTAGAGACAGGTTTTCACTGTGTTAGCCAGGATGGTCTTGAGCTCCTGACCTCGTGATCTGCCCGCCTCAGCCTCCAAAAGTGCTAGGATTACAGGTGTGAGCCACTGCACCCAGCCTCTGTCAATTGTTTTTATTATTATACAAAAGCTTTTCAGTTTAATGTAATCCCATTCATGTATGTATGTGTGGTATGTGTGTGTATATATATATATATATATATATATATATATATGTGTGTGTGTGTGTATATATACACACATATATATAGCTTCTGTTTTGGGGGATCATATCCAAAAGACAATTGTCCAAACCAAAGTCATGAAGCTTTTTCCCTGTTTTCTTCTACTGGTTTCATAGCTTCAGGTTTTACATTTAAGTCTTTAATTCATTTTAAGTTGATTTCTCTATATTGTATGTGGTAGAGGTCTAATTTCATTCTTCTCCATATGGTTATTCAGTTTTCTCAGTATTATTTATTTATTTATTTATTTATTTATTTTTTGAGATGGAGTCTCACTCTGTCACCAGGCTGGAGTGCAGTGGCTTGATCTCTGCTCACTACAATCTCCGCCTCCTGGGTTCAAGCAATTCTCCTGTCTCAGCATCCCGAGTAACTGGGACTACAGATGTGAGCCACCACTCCCAGCTAATTTTTTGTATTTTTAATAGAGACGGAGTTTCACCATCTTGGCCAGGATGGTCTCGATCTCTTAACCTCATAAACCACCTGCCTCGGCCTGCAAAGTGTTGGGATTACAGGGGTGAGCCACTGTGCCCGGCCAGCTCCCAATACAATTTATTGAAGGTACTCTTCCTTCCTTATTATGTGCTCTTGATAACTTTGTTGAAAATGAATTGACTGTAAATGCATGGATTTATTTCTGGGCTTTCTATTCAGTTACATTGGTTTATATGTCCGTTCTTATGCCAGTACCATGTTATTTTGGTTACTATAGCTTTGTAGTATAATTTGAAGTCAGGTAGTGTGACGACTTTAGCATAATTTTTTTTTCCTCAAGATTGCTTTGGCTCTTCAGTATCTTTTATGGTTCAGACAGCTAAATTCCTAAGTGGTAATGTAAACACTAATATAAAAGCATATAGTCAGCAGGGAATTTATAATAATATGACAATAACAACAGTGATTAAAAACAAAAAACAACAAAAACAAACAAACAAACAAACAAAAAAACTTAGTACTAGTCCTTGTCCTGATTTAGTAGATTTTCTTTATGTTTTACTGAAGGGTTAACTAAATATAGCTGCTTTCAGTCCATACATTAATATTCCACAGTGATCTGTCAATTAGACAGTTTGTGAAAAAATTAAAAATGTAATGGATAAAGAAATCTGAAATCACTAAGAATTTAACAGCTTTTCAAAAAAGTTGGGTCATTAGTCATTTCATTTTGTTTGTTACAATCATTTGACAATAGGATTTCTATAAACACTGATAGTAATGAAATAACTAGAATCTTTTTTTCAGGTAAAGATGTAATGACTTGTCCCAATACAGTGTGTTCTATTTATTTGTTTACACTCTGAGTGTGTGTGTGTGTTTGTGAAATACAGAAGAGTCACTTAAAAAGGGAGACAGTTGATTGATAGATATAGATAGATAGATAGATAGATAGATAGATAGATAGATAGATAAAATGTATCATGCACTTTCCAAGACTTTAGGAATTTTATGCTCATTATCTCATTTTATCTTCACAAGTGACCTATAAGATAAACAATGCTATCAACGTTGGGTTTCAATTAAAGAAATTGAAGCTGGGAAAGGTAAAATAACTCAATAAAGGTCAGACAGGGAGTAAGTGTTATTCTGGGATTCAAATTCCAGAATCGTTGAATTTCAAAGCTTCTCCTCAGGGGAAAGATGGGCTTCATTCTTCCTCCTCATATAAAATACAAGCTCCTCATTTTTCAGACTGAAGGACACTGAGTTTCACACAGATGGTTCTATGATTAGCAGTAAATTGGCCCTTAATTGGGAAATTAAAAAAATAATTTCTGAAATCCCATGTAGAAAAATCACTTAATATCAGTTGCATTGCTTTCTGGCAACAGTTAATGAATTAATTATATTTACATAAGCAAAACAATGAAGCAGAAAGTAACTCTTCAAAGTTAAAAAAAAAAAAAAAAA